>NW_027478786.1:300000-544101 GCF_051014685.1 Ptiloglossa arizonensis | reverse complement strand
TAATCGGGCGAGTTTCTACTTTAAGATGCAACACGAATTTCTAGAGTTCGTCAATCCGTTCGCGAGATATGGGAGTTTGAAGTTAAGGAATGGTTGGGAAACCATCAAAATTGTCGCATGTCTGACACTCGAAACCAACAACTACTATGGCCTAGGGCAAAAATACACATACCGTTGTAATCGGACGAGTTTCTGCTTTCAGATGCAGCAGGAATTCCTCGAGTTCGTCAATCCGTTCGCGAGATATGGGAGTTTGAAGTTAACGAATGGTTGAGAAACCATCAAAATTTTCGCAAGTCTGATACTCGAAACCAATAACTGCAATGGCCTAGGGGAAAAATACATATACCGTTGTAATCGGTCGAGTTTCTACTTTAAGATGCAACACGAATTTCTAGAGTTCGTCAATCCGTTCGCGAGATATGGGAGTTTGAAGTTAAGGAATGGTTGAGAAACCATCAAAATTGTCGCATGTCTAACACTCGAAACCAACAACTACTATGGCCTAGGGCAAAAATACACATACCGTTGTAATCGGACGAGTTTCTGCTTTCAGATGCAACAGGAATTTCTCGAGTTCGTCAATCCGTTCGCGAGATATGGGAGTTTGAAGTTAAGGAATGGTTGAGGATCCATCAAAATTTTCGCAAGTCTGATACTCGAAACCAATAACTACAATGGCCTGGGGGAAAAATACACATACCGTTGTAATCGGGAGAGTTTCTACTTTCAGATGCAACAGGAATTTCTCGAGTTCGTCAATCCGTTCGCGAGATATGGGAGTTTGAAGTTAAGGAATGTTTGAGAAACCATCAAAATTTTCGCAAGTCAGATACTCGAAACAAATAACTGGTATGGCTTAGGGGAAAAGTACACACACCATTGTAATCGGGTGTGTATCTACTTTCAGATGCAACAGGAATTTCTCTAGTTCGTCAATCCGTTTGCGAGATATGGGAGTTTGAAGTTAAGGAATGGTTGAGAAACCATCAAAATTTTCGCAAGTCTGATACTCGAAACAAATAACTACAATGGCCTGGGGGAAAAATACACATACCGTTGTAATCGGGAGAGTTTCTACTTTCAGATGCAACCGGAATTTCTCGAGTTCGTCAATCCGTTCGCGAGATATGGGAGTTTGAAGTTAAGGAATGGTTGAGAAACCATCAAAATTTTCGCAAGTCTGATACTCGAAACAAATAACTACAATGGCCTGGGGGAAAAATACACATACCGTTGTAATCGGGAGAGTTTCTACTTTCAGATGCAACTGGAATTTCTCGAGTTCGTCAATCCGTTCGCGAGATATGGGAGTTTGAAGTTAAGGAATGGTTGAGAAACCATCAAAATTTTCGCAAGTCTGATACTCGAAACCAATAACTGGAATGGCCTAGGGGAAAAGTACACACTCCATTGTAATCGGGCGAGTTTCTACTTTCAGATGCAACAGGAATTTGTCGAATTCGTCAATCCGTTCGCGAGATATGGGAGTGTGAAGTTAAGGAATGGTTCAGAATCCATCAAAATTTTCGCAAGTCTGATACTCGAAACCAATAACTGCAATGGCCTAGGGGAAAAATACATATACCGTTGTAATCGGGCGAGTTTCTACTTTAAGATGCAACACGAATTTCTAGAGTTCGTCAATCCGTTCGCGAGATATGGGAGTTTGAAGTTAAGGAATGGTTGGGAAACCATCAAAATTGTCGCATGTCTGACACTCGAAACCAACAACTACTATGGCCTAGGGCAAAAATACACATACCGTTGTAATCGGACGAGTTTCTGCTTTCAGATGCAGCAGGAATTCCTCGAGTTCGTCAATCCGTTCGCGAGATATGGGAGTTTGAAGTTAACGAATGGTTGAGAAACCATCAAAATTTTCGCAAGTCTGATACTCGAAACCAATAACTGCAATGGCCTAGGGGAAAAATACATATACCGTTGTAATCGGTCGAGTTTCTACTTTAAGATGCAACACGAATTTCTAGAGTTCGTCAATCCGTTCGCGAGATATGGGAGTTTGAAGTTAAGGAATGGTTGAGAAACCATCAAAATTGTCGCATGTCTAACACTCGAAACCAACAACTACTATGGCCTAGGGCAAAAATACACATACCGTTGTAATCGGACGAGTTTCTGCTTTCAGATGCAACAGGAATTTCTCGAGTTCGTCAATCCGTTCGCGAGATATGGGAGTTTGAAGTTAAGGAATGGTTGAGGATCCATCAAAATTTTCGCAAGTCTGATACTCGAAACCAATAACTACAATGGCCTGGGGGAAAAATACACATACCGTTGTAATCGGGAGAGTTTCTACTTTCAGATGCAACAGGAATTTCTCGAGTTCGTCAATCCGTTCGCGAGATATGGGAGTTTGAAGTTAAGGAATGTTTGAGAAACCATCAAAATTTTCGCAAGTCAGATACTCGAAACAAATAACTGGTATGGCTTAGGGGAAAAGTACACACACCATTGTAATCGGGTGTGTATCTACTTTCAGATGCAACAGGAATTTCTCTAGTTCGTCAATCCGTTTGCGAGATATGGGAGTTTGAAGTTAAGGAATGGTTGAGAAACCATCAAAATTTTCGCAAGTCTGATACTCGAAACAAATAACTACAATGGCCTGGGGGAAAAATACACATACCGTTGTAATCGGGAGAGTTTCTACTTTCAGATGCAACCGGAATTTCTCGAGTTCGTCAATCCGTTCGCGAGATATGGGAGTTTGAAGTTAAGGAATGGTTGAGAAACCATCAAAATTTTCGCAAGTCTGATACTCGAAACAAATAACTACAATGGCCTGGGGGAAAAATACACATACCGTTGTAATCGGGAGAGTTTCTACTTTCAGATGCAACTGGAATTTCTCGAGTTCGTCAATCCGTTCGCGAGATATGGGAGTTTGAAGTTAAGGAATGGTTGAGAAACCATCAAAATTTTCGCAAGTCTGATACTCGAAACCAATAACTGGAATGGCCTAGGGGAAAAGTACACACTCCATTGTAATCGGGCGAGTTTCTACTTTCAGATGCAACAGGAATTTGTCGAATTCGTCAATCCGTTCGCGAGATATGGGAGTGTGAAGTTAAGGAATGGTTCAGAATCCATCAAAATTTTCGCAAGTCTGATACTCGAAACCAATAACTGCAATGGCCTAGGGGAAAAATACATATACCGTTGTAATCGGTCGAGTTTCTACTTTAAGATGCAACACGAATTTCTAGAGTTCGTCAATCCGTTCGCGAGTTATGGGAGTTTGAAGTTAAGGAATGTTTGAGAAACCATCAAAATTTTCGCAAGTCAGATACTCGAAACCAATAACTGGTATGGCTTAGGGGGAAAGTGCACACCATTGTAATCGGTTGTGTTTCTACTTTCAGATGCAACAGGAATTTCTCGAGTTCGTCAATCCGTTTGCGAGATATGGGAGTTTGAAGTTAAGGAATGGTTGAGAAACCATCAAAATTTTCGCAAGTCTGATACTCGAAACCAATAACTGGAATGGCCTAGCGGAAAAGTACACACACCATTGTAATCGGGCGAGTTTCTACTTTCAGATGCAACAGGAATTTTTCGAGTTCGTCAATCCGTTCGCGAGATATGGGAGTTTGAAGTTAAAGAATGGTTGAGAAACCATTAAAATTTTCGCGAGTCTGGTACTCGAAACCAATAACTGGAATGGCCTAGGGGAAAAGTACACACACCATTGTAATCGGGCGACTTTCTACTTTCAGATGCAACAGGAATTTCTCGAGTTCGTCAATCCGTTCGCGAGATATGGGAGTTTGAAGTTAAGGAATGTTTGAGAAACCATCAAAATTTTCGCAAGTCTGATACTCGAAACCAATATCTGGAATGGCCTAGGGGAAAAGTACACACACCATTGTAATCGGGCGACTTTCTACTTTCAGATGCAACAGGAATTTCTCGAGTTCGTCAATCCGTTCGCGAGATATGGGAGTTTGAAGTTAAGGAATGGTTGAGAAACCATCAAAATTTTCGCAAGTCTGATACTCGAAACAAATAACTACAATGGCCTGGGGGAAAAATACACATACCGTTGTAATCGGGAGAGTTTCTACTTTCAGATGCAACTGGAATTTCTCGAGTTCGTCAATCCGTTCGCGAGATATGGGAGTTTGAAGTTAAGGAATGGTTGAGAAACCATCAAAATTTTCGCAAGTCTGATACTCGAAACCAATAACTGGAATGGCCTAGGGGAAAAGTACACACACCATTGTAATCGGGCGAGTTTCTACTTTCAGATGCAACAGGAATTTTTCGAGTTCGTCAATCCGTTCGCGAGATATGGGAGTTTGAAGTTAAGGAATGGTTGAGAAACCATTAAAATTTTCGCGAGTCTGATACTCGAAACCAATAACTGGAATGGCCTAGGGGAAAAGTACACACACCATTGTAATCGGGCGACTTTCTACTTTCGGATGCAACAGGAATTTCTCGAGTTCGTCAATCCGTTCGCGAGATATGGGAGTTTGAAGTTAAGGAATGTTTGAGAAACCATCAAAATTTTCGCAAGTCAGATACTCGAAACAAATAACTGGTATGGCTTAGGGGAAAAGTACACACACCATTGTAATCGGGTGTGTTTCTACTTTCAGATGCAACAGGAATTTCTCGAGTTCGTCAATCCGTTTGCGAGATATGGGAGTTTGAAGTTAAGGAATGGTTGAGAAACCATCAAAATTTTCGCAGGTCTGATACTCGAAACAAATAACTACAATGGCCTGGGGGAAAAATACACATACCGTTGTAATCGGGAGAGTTTCTACTTTCAGATGCAACTGGAATTTCTCGAGTTCGTCAATCCGTTCGCGAGATATGGGAGTTTGAAGTTAAGGAATGGTTGAGAAACCATCAAAATTTTCGCAAGTCTGATACTCGAAACCAATAACTGGAATGGCCTAGGGGAAAAGTACACACTCCATTGTAATCGGGCGAGTTTCTACTTTCAGATGCAACAGGAATTTGTCGAATTCGTCAATCCGTTCGCGAGATATGGGAGTGTGAAGTTAAGGAATGGTTCAGAATCCATCAAAATTTTCGCAAGTCTGATACTCGAAACCAATAACTGCAATGGCCTAGGGGAAAAATACATATACCGTTGTAATCGGGCGAGTTTCTGCTTTAAGATGCAACACGAATTTCTAGAGTTCGTCAATCCGTTCGCGAGATATGGGAGTTTGAAGTTAAGGAATGGTTGAGAAACCATCAAAATTGTCGCATGTCTGACACTCGAAACCAACAACTACTATGGCCTAGGGCAAAAATACACATACCGTTGTAATCGGACGAGTTTCTGCTTTCAGATGCAACAGGAATTCCTCGAGTTCGTCAATCCGTTCGCGAGATATGGGAGTTTGAAGTTAAGGAATGGTTGAGGATCCATCAAAATTTTCGCAAGTCTGATACTCGAAACCAATAACTACAATGGCCTGGGGGAAAAATACACATACCGTTGTAATCGGGAGAGTTTCTACTTTCAGATGCAACAGGAAATTCTCGTGTTCGTCAATCCGTTCGCGAGATATGGGAGTTTGAAATTAAGGAATGATTGAGAAACCATCAAAATTTTCGCAAGTCTGATACTCGAAACCAATATCTGGAATGGCCTAGGGGAAAAGTACACACACCATTGTAATCGGGCGACTTTCTACTTTCAGATGCAACAGGAATTTCTCGAGTTCGTCAATCCGTTCGCGAGATATGGGAGCTTGAAGTTACGGAATGGTTGAGAAACCATCAAAATTTTCGCAAGTCTGATACTCGAAACCAATAACTGGAATGGCCTAGGGGAAAAGTACACACTCCATTGTAATCGGGCGAGTTTCTAGTTTCAGATGCAACAGGAATTTGTCGAATTCGTCAATCCGTTCGCGAGATATGGGAGTGCGAAGTTAAGGAATGGTTCAGAATCCATCAAAATTTTCGCAAGTCTGATACTCGAAACCAATAACTGCAATGGCCTAGGGGAAAAATACACATACCGTTGTAATCGGACGAGTTTCTGCTTTCAGATGCAACAGGAATTCCTCGAGTTCGTCAATCCGTTCGCGAGATATGGGAGTTTGAAGTTAACGAATGGTTGAGAAACCATCAAAATTTTCGCAAGTCTGATACTCGAAACCAATAACTGCAATGGCCTAGGGGAAAAATACATATACCGTTGTAATCGGTCGAGTTTCTACTTTAAGATGCAACACGAATTTCTAGAGTTCGTCAATCCGTTCGCGAGATATGGGAGTTTGAAGTTAAGGAATGATTGAGAAACCATCAAAATTTTCGCAAGTCTGATACTCGAAACCAATATCTGGAATGGCCTAGGGGAAAAGTACACACACCATTGTAATCGGGCGACTTTCTACTTTCAGATGCAACAGGAATTTCTCGAGTTCGTCAATCCGTTCGCGAGATATGGGAGTTTGAAGTTAAGGAATGTTTGAGAAACCGTCAAAATTTTCGCAAGTCAGATACTCGAAACAAATAGCTGGTATGGCTTAGGGGAAAAGTACACACACCATTGTAATCGGGTGTGTTTCTACTTTCAGATGCAACAGTAATTTCTCGAGTTCGTCAATCCGTTTGCGAGATATGGGAGTTTGAAATTAAGGAATGGTTGAGAAACCATCAAAATTTTCGCAAGTCTGATACTCGAAACAAATAACTACAATGGCCTGGGGGAAAAATACACATACCGTTGTAATCGGGAGAGTTTCTACTTTCAGATGCAATAGGAATTTCTCGAGTTCATCTATCCGTTCGCGAGATATGGGAGTTTGAAGTTAAGGAATGGTTGAGAAACCATCAAAATTTTCGCAAGTCGGATACTCGAAACCAATAACTGGTATGGCTTAGGGGGAAAGTGCACACGCCATTGTAATCGGTTGTGTTTCTACTTTCAGATGCAACAGGAATTTCTCGAGTTCGTCAATCCGTTTGCGAGATATGGGAGTTTGAAGTTAAGGAATGGTTGAGAAACCATCAAAATTTTCGCAAGTCTGATACTCGAAACCAATAACTGGAATGGCCTAGCGGAAAAGTACACACACCATTGTAATCGGGCGAGTTTCTACTTTCAGATGCAACAGGTATTTTTCGAGTTCGTCAATCCGTTCGCGAGATATGGGAGTTTGAAATTAAGGAATGTTTGAGAAACCATCAAAATTTTCGCAAGTCAGATACTCGAAACAAATAACTGGTATGGCTTAGGGGAAAAGTACACACACCATTGTAATCGGGTGTGTTTCTACTTTCAGATGCAACAGGAATTTCTCGAGTTCGTCAATCCGTTTGCGAGATATGGGAGTTTGAAGTTAAGGAATGGTTGAGAAACCATCAAAATTTTCGCAAGTCTGATACTCGAAACAAATAACTACAATGGCCTGGGGGAAAAATACACGTACCGTTGTAATCGGGAGAGTTTCTACTTTCAGATGCAACTGGAATTTCTCGAGTTCGTCAATCCGTTCGCGAGATATGGGAGTTTGAAATTAAGGAATGATGGAGAAACCATCAAAATTTTCGCAAGTCTGATACTCGAAACCAATAACTGGAATGGCCTAGCGGAAAAGTACACACACCATTGTAATCGGGCGAGTTTCTACTTTCAGATGCAACAGGAATTTTTCGAGTTCGTCAATCCGTTCGCGAGATATGGGAGTTTGAAGTTAAGGAATGTTTGAGAAACCATTAAAATTTTCGCGAGTCTGATACTCGAAACCAATAACTGGAATGGCCTAGGGGAAAAGTACACACACCATTGTAATCGGGCGACTTTCTACTTTCAGATGCAACAGGAATTTCTCGAGTTCGTCAATCCGTTCGCGAGATATGGGAGTTTGAAGTTAAGGAATGTTTGAGAAACCATCAAAATTTTCGCAAGTCAGATACTCGAAACAAATAACTGGTATGGCTTAGGGGAAAAGTACACACACCATTGTAATCGGGTGTGTATCTACTTTCAGATGCAACAGGAATTTCTCTAGTTCGACAATCCGTTTGCGAGATATGGGAGTTTGAAGTTAAGGAATGGTTGAGAAACCTTCAAAATTTTCGCAAGTCTGATACTCGAAACAAATAACTTCAATGGCCTGGGGGAAAAATACACATACCGTTGTAATCGGGAGAGTTTCTACTTTCAGATGCAACTGGAATTTCTCGAGTTCGTCAATCCGATCGCGAGATATGGGAGTTTGAAGTTAAGGAATGGTTGAGAAACCATCAAAATTGTCGCATGTCTGACACTCGAAACCAACAACTACTATGGCCTAGGGCAAAAATACACATACCGTTGTAATCGGACGAGTTTCTGCTTTCAGATGCAACAGGAATTCCTCGAGTTCGTCAATCCGTTCGCGAGATATGGGAGTTTGAAGTTAAGGAATGGTTGAGAAACCATCAAAATTTTCGCAAGTCTGATACTCGAAACCAATAACTGCAATGGCCTAGGGGAAAAATACATATACCGTTGTAATCGGTCGAGTTTCTACTTTAAGATGCAACACGAATTTCTAGAGTTCGTCAATCCGTTCGCGAGATATGGGAGTTTGTAGTTAAAGAATGGTTGAGAAACCATCAAAATTGTCGCATGTCTGACACTCGAAACCAACAACTACTATGGCCTAGGGCAAAAATACACATACCGTTGTAATCGGACGAGTTTCTGCTTTCAGATGCAACAGGAATTTCTCGAGTTCGTCAATCCGTTCGCGAGATATGGGAGTTTGAAGTTAAGGAATGGTTGAGGATCCATCAAAATTTTCGCAAGTCTGATACTCGAAACCAATAACTACAATGGCCTGGGGGAAAAATACACATACCGTTGTAATCGGGCGACTTTCTACTTTCAGATGCAACAGGAATTTCTCGAGTTCGTCAATCCGTTCGCGAGATATGGGAGTGTGAAGTTAAGGAATGGTTCAGAATCCATCAAAATTTTCGCAAGTCTGATACTCGAAACCAATAACTGCAATGGCCTAGGGGAAAAATACAAATACCGTTGTAATCGGGCGAGTTTCTACTTTAAGATGCAACACGAATTTCTAGAGTTCGTCAATCCGTTCGCGAGATATGGGAGTTTGAAGATAAGGAATGGTTGAGAAACCATCAAAATTGTCGCATGTCTGACACTCGAAACCAACAACTACTATGGCCTAGGGCAAAAATACACATACCGTTGTAATCGGACGAGTCTCTGCTTTCAGATGCAACAGGAATTTCTCGAGTTCGTCAATCCGTTCGCGAGATATGGGAGTTTGAAGTTAAGGAATGGTTGAGAAAAAAACAAAATTTTCGCAAGTCTGATACTCGAAACCAATAGCTGGAATGGCTTAGGGGAAAAGTACACACACAATTGTAATCGGGCGAGTTTCTGCTTTCAGATGCAACAGGAATTTCTCGAGTTCGTCAATCCGTTCGCGAGATATGGGAGTTTGAAGTTAAGGAATGGTTGAGAAACCATCAAAATTTTCGCAAGTCTGATACTCGAAACCAATAACTGGAATGGCCTAGGGGAAAAGTACACACACCATTGTAATCGGGCGAGTTTCTACTTTCAGATGCATCAGGAATTTCTCGAGTTCGTCAATCCGTTCGCGAGATATGGGAGTTTGAAGTTAAGGAATGGTTGAGAAACCATCAAAATTTTCGCAAGTCTGATACTCGAAACCAATAACTACAATGGCCTGGGGGAAAAATACACATACCGTTATAATCGGGAGAGTTTCTACTTTCAGTTGCAACAGGAATTTCTCGAGTTCGTCAATCCGTTCGCGAGATATGGGAGTTTGAAGTTAAGGAATGGTTGAGAAAAAAACAAAATTTTCGCAAGTCTGATACTCGAAACCAATAGCTGGAATGGCTTAGGGGAAAAGTACACACACAATTGTAATCGGGCGAGTTTCTGCTTTCAGATGCAACAGGAATTTCTCGAGTTCGTCAATCCGTTCGCGAGATATGGGAGTTTGAAGTTAAGGAATGGTTGAGAAACCATCAAAATTTTCGCAAGTCTGATACTCGAAACCAATAACTGGAATGGCCTAGGGGAAAAGTACACACACCATTGTAACCGGGCGAGTTTCTACTTTCAGATGCATCAGGAATTTCTCGAGTTCGTCAATCCGTTCGCGAGATATGGGAGTTTGAAGTTAAGGAATGGTTGAGAAACCATCAAAATTTTCGCAAGTCTGATACTCGAAACCAATAACTACAATGGCCTGGGGGAAAAATACACATACCGTTGTAATCGGGAGAGTTTCTACTTTCAGATGCAACAGGAATTTCTCGAGTTCGTCAATCCGTTCGCGAGATATGGGAGTTTGAAATTAAGGAATGGTTGAGAAACCATCAAAATTTTCGCAAGTCTGATACTCGAAACCAATAACTACAATGGCCTAGGGGATAAATACACAGTCCGTTGTAATCGGGCGAGTTTCTACTCTCAGATGCAAGAGGAATTTCTCGAGTTCATCTATCCGTTCGCGAGATATGGGAGTTTGAAGTTAAGGAATGGTTGAGAAACCATCAAAATTTTCGCAAGTCTGATACTCGAAACCAATAACTGGAATGGCCTAGGGCAAAAATACGCACACCGTTGTAATCGGACGAGTTTGTGCTTTCAGATGCAACAGGAATTTCTCGGGTTCGTCAATCCGTTCGCGAGATATGGGAGTGTGAATTTAAGGAATGGTTGAGGATCCATCAAAATTTTCGCAAGTCTGATACTCGAAACCAATAACTGCAATGGCCTAGGGGATAAATACACAGTCCGTTGTAATCGGGCGAGTTTCTACTTTCAGATGCAAGAGGAATTTCTCGAGTTCATCTATCCGTTCGCGAGATATGGGAGTTTGAAGTTAAGGAATGGTTGAGAAACCATCAAAATTTTCGCAAGTCGGATACTCGAAACCAATAACTGGTATGGCTTAGGCGGAAAGTGCACACGCCATTGTAATCGGTTGTGTTTCTACTTTCAGATGCAACAGGAATTTCTCGAGTTCGTCATTCCGTTTGCGAGATATGGGAGTTTGAAGTTAAGGAATGGTTGAGAAACCATCAAAATTTTCGCAAGTCTGATACTCGAAACCAATAACTACAATGGCCTGGGGGAAAAATACACATACCGTTGTAATCGCGAGAGTTTCTACTTTCAGATGCAACAGGAATTTCCCGAGTTCGTCAATCCGTTCGCGAGATATGGGAGTTTGAAATTAAGGAATGATTGAGAAACCATCAAAATTTTCGCAAGTCTGATACTCGAAACAAATAACTGGTATGGCTTAGGGGAAAAGTGCACACACCATTGTAATCGGGTGTGTTTCTACTTTCAGATGCAACAGGAATTTCTCGAGTTCGTCAATCCGTTTGCGAGATATGGGAGTTTGAAGTTAAGGAATGGTTGAGAAACCATCAAAATTTTCGCAAGTCTGATACTCGAAACAAATAACTTCAATGGCCTGGGGGAAAAATACACATACCGTTGTAATCGGGAGAGTTTCTACTTTCAGATGCAACAGGAATTCCTCGAGTTCGTCAATCCGTTCGCGAGATATGGGAGTTTGAAGTTAAGGAATGGTTGAGAAACCATCAAAATTTTCGCAAGTCTGATACTCGAAACCAATAACTGCAATGGCCTAGGGGAAAAATACATATACCGTTGTAATCGGTCGAGTTTCTACTTTAAGATGCAACACGAATTTCTAGAGGTCGTCAATCCGTTCGCGAGATATGGGAGTTTGTAGTTAAAGAATGGTTGAGAAACCATCAAAATTGTCGCATGTCTGACACTCGAAACCAACAACTACTATGGCCTAGGGCAAAAATACACATACCGTTGTAATCGGACGAGTTTCTGCTTTCAGATGCAACAGGAATTTCTCGAGTTCGTCAATCCGTTCGCGAGATATGGGAGTTTGAAGTTAAGGAATGGTTGAGGATCCATCAAAATTTTCGCAAGTCTGATACTCGAAACCAATAACTACAATGGCCTGGGGGAAAAATACACATACCGTTGTAATCGGGCGACTTTCTACTTTCAGATGCAACAGGAATTTCTCGAGTTCGTCAATCCGTTCGCGAGATATGGGAGTTTGAAGTTAAGGAATGTTTGAGAAACCATCATAATTTTCGCAAGTCAGATACTCGAAACAAATAACTGGTATGGCTTAGGGGAAAAGTACACACACCATTGTAATCGGGTGTGTATCTACTTTCAGATGCAACAGAAATTTCTCTAGTTCGTCAATCCGTTTGCGAGATATGGGAGTTTGAATTTAAGGAATGGTTGAGAAACCATCAAAATTTTCGCAAGTCTTATACTCGAAACAAATAACTACAATGGCCTGGGGGAAAAATACACATACCGTTGTAATCGGGATAGTTTCTACTTTCAGATGCAACTGGAATTTCTCGAGTTCGTCAATCCGTTCGCGAGATATGGGAGTTTGAAGTTAAGGAATGGTTGAGAAACAATCAAAATTTTCGCAAGTCTGATACTCGAAACCAATAACTGGAATGGCCTAGGGGAAAAGTACACATACCGTTGTAATCGGGAGAGTTTCTACTTTCCGATACAACAGGAATTTGTCGAATTCGTCAATCCGTTCGCGAGATATGGGAGTGTGAAGTTAAGGAATGGTTCAGAATCCATCAAAATTTTCGCAAGTCTGATACTCGAAACCAATAACTGCAATGGCCTAGGGGAAAAATACATATACCGTTGTAATCGGGCGAGTTTCTACTTTAAGATGCAACACGAATTTCTAGAGTTCGTCAATCCGTTCGCGAGATATGGGAGTTTGAAGATAAGGAATGGTTGAGAAACCATCAAAATTGTCGCATGTCTGACACTCGAAACCAACAACTACTATGGCCTAGGGCAAAAATACACATACCGTTGTAATCGGACGAGTCTCTGCTTTCAGATGCAACAGGAATTTCTCGAGTTCGTCAATCCGTTCGCGAGATATGGGAGTTTGAAGTTAAGGAATGGTTGAGAAAAAAACAAAATTTTCGCAAGTCTGATACTCGAAACCAATAGCTGGAATGGCTTAGGGGAAAAGTACACACACAATTGTAATCGGGCGAGTTTCTGCTTTCAGATGCAACAGGAATTTCTCGAGTTCGTCAATCCGTTCGCGAGATATGGGAGTTTGAAGTTAAGGAATGGTTGAGAAACCATCAAAATTTTCGCAAGTCTGATACTCGAAACCAATAACTGGAATGGCCTAGGGGAAAAGTACACACACCATTGTAATCGGGCGAGTTTCTACTTTCAGATGCATCAGGAATTTCTCGAGTTCGTCAATCCGTTCGCGAGATATGGGAGTTTGAAGTTAAGGAATGGTTGAGAAACCATCAAAATTTTCGCAAGTCTGATACTCGAAACCAATAACTACAATGGCCTGGGGGAAAAATACACATACCGTTATAATCGGGAGAGTTTCTACTTTCAGTTGCAACAGGAATTTCTCGAGTTCGTCAATCCGTTCGCGAGATATGGGAGTTTGAAGTTAAGGAATGGTTGAGAAAAAAACAAAATTTTCGCAAGTCTGATACTCGAAACCAATAGCTGGAATGGCTTAGGGGAAAAGTACACACACAATTGTAATCGGGCGAGTTTCTGCTTTCAGATGCAACAGGAATTTCTCGAGTTCGTCAATCCGTTCGCGAGATATGGGAGTTTGAAGTTAAGGAATGGTTGAGAAACCATCAAAATTTTCGCAAGTCTGATACTCGAAACCAATAACTGGAATGGCCTAGGGGAAAAGTACACACACCATTGTAATCGGGCGAGTTTCTACTTTCAGATGCATCAGGAATTTCTCGAGTTCGTCAATCCGTTCGCGAGATATGGGAGTTTGAAGTTAAGGAATGGTTGAGAAACCATCAAAATTTTCGCAAGTCTGATACTCGAAACCAATAACTACAATGGCCTGGGGGAAAAATACACATACCGTTGTAATCGGGAGAGTTTCTACTTTCAGATGCAACAGGAATTTCTCGAGTTCGTCAATCCGTTCGCGAGATATGGGAGTTTGAAATTAAGGAATGGTTGAGAAACCATCAAAATTTTCGCAAGTCTGATACTCGAAACCAATAACTACAATGGCCTGGGGGAAAAATACACATACCGTTGTAATCGGGAGAGTTTCTACTTTCAGATGCAACAGGAATTTCTCGAGTTCATCTATCCGTTCGCGAGATATGGGAGTTTGAAGTTAAGGAATGGTTGAGAAACCATCAAAATTTTCGCAATTCTGATACTCGAAACCAATAACTGGAATGGCCTAGGGCAAAAATACGCACACCGTTGTAATCGGACGAGTTTGTGCTTTCAGATGCAACAGGAATTTCTCGGGTTCGTCAATCCGTTCGCGAGATATGGGAGTGTGAATTTAAGGAATGGTTGAGGATCCATCAAAATTTTCGCAAGTCTGATACTCGAAACCAATAACTACAATGGCCTAGGGGATAAATACACAGTCCGTTGTAATCGGGCGAGTTTCTACTTTCAGATGCAAGAGGAATTTCTCGAGTTCATCTATCCGTTCGCGAGATATGGGAGTTTGAAGTTAAGGAATGGTTGAGAAACCATCAAAATTTTCGCAAGTCGGATACTCGAAACCAATAACTGGTATGGCTTAGGCGGAAAGTGCACACGCCATTGTAATCGGTTGTGTTTCTACTTTCAGATGCAACAGGAATTTCTCGAGTTCGTCATTCCGTTTGCGAGATATGGGAGTTTGAAGTTAAGGAATGATTGAGAAACCATCAAAATTTTCGCAAGTCTGATACTCGAAACCAATAACTACAATGGCCTGGGGGAAAAATACACATACCGTTGTAATCGCGAGAGTTTCTACTTTCAGATGCAACAGGAATTTCCCGAGTTCGTCAATCCGTTCGCGAGATATGGGAGTTTGAAATTAAGGAATGATTGAGAAACCATCAAAATTTTCGCAAGTCTGATACTCGAAACAAATAACTGGTATGGCTTAGGGGAAAAGTGCACACACCATTGTAATCGGGTGTGCTTCTACTTTCAGATGCAACAGGAATTTCTCGAGTTCGTCAATCCGTTCGCGAGATATGGGAGTTTGAAGTTAAGGAATGGTTGAGAAACCATCAAAATTTTCGCAAGTCTGATACTCGAAACAAATAACTACAATGGCCTGGGGGAAAAACACACATACCGTTGTAATCGGGAGAGTTTCTACTTTCAGATGCAACTGGAATTTCTCGAGTTCGTCAATCCGTTCGCGAGATATGGGAGTTTGAAGTTAAGGAATGGTTGAGAAACCATCAAAATTTTCGCAAGTCTGATACTCGAAACCAATAACTGGAATGGCCTAGGGGAAAAGTACACACACCATTGTAATCGGGCGAGTTTCTACTTTCAGATGCAACAGGAATTTGTCGAGTTCGTCAATCCGTTCGCGAGATATGGGAGTTTGAAGTTAAGGAATGGTTGAGAATCCATCAAAATTTTCGCAAGTCGGATACTCGAAACCAATAACTGGTATGGCTTAGGGGGAAAGTGCACACGCCATTGTAATCGGTTGTGTTTCTACTTTCAGATGCAACAGGAATTTCTCGAGTTCGTCAATCCGTTTGCGAGATATGGGAGTTTGAAGTTAAGGAATGGTTGAGAAACCATTAAAATTTTCGCGAGTCTGATACTCGAAACCAATAACTGGAATGGCCTAGGGGAAAAGTACACACACCATTGTAATCGGGCGACTTTCTACTTTCGGATGCAACAGGAATTTCTCGAGTTCGTCAATCCGTTCGCGAGATATGGGAGTTTGAAGTTAAGGAATGGTTGAGAAACCATCAAAATTTTCGCAAGTCGGATACTCGAAACCAATAACTGGTATGGCTTAGGGGGAAAGTGCACACGCCATTGTAATCGGTTGTGTTTCTACTTTCAGATGCAACAGGAATTTCTCGAGTTCGTCAATCCGTTTGCGAGATATGGGAGTTTGAAGTTAAGGAATGGTTGAGAAACCATCAAAATTTTCGCAAGTCTGATACTCGAAACCAATAACTACAATGGCCTGGGGGAAAAATACACATACCGTTGTAATCGGGAGAGTTTCTTCTTTCAGATGCAACAGGAATTTGTCGAGTTCGTCAATCCGTTCGCGAGATATGGGAGTTTGAAATTAAGGAATGATTGAGAAACCATCAAAATTTTCGCAAGTCTGATACTCGAAACCAATAACTGGAATGGCCTAGCGGAAAAGTACACACAGCATTGTAATCGGGCGAGTTTCTACTTTCAGATGCAACAGGAATTTTTCTCGTTCGTCAATCCGTTCGCGAGATATGGGAGTTTGAAGTTAAGGAATGGTTGAGAAACCATTAAAATTTTCGCGAGTCTGATACTCGAAACCAATAACTGGAATGGCCTAGGGGAAAAGTACACACACCATTGTAATCGGGCGACTTTCTACTTTCGGATGCAACAGGAATTTCTCGAGTTCGTCAATCCGTTCGCGAGATATGGGAGTTTGAAGTTAAAGAATGTTTGAGAAACCATCAAAATTTCCGCAAGTCAGATACTCGAAACAAATAACTGGTATGGCTTAGGGGAAATGTACACACACCATTGTAATCGGGTGTGTTTCTACTTTCAGATGCAACAGGAATTTCTCGAGTTCGTCAATCCGTTGGCGAGATATGGGAGTTTGAAGTTAAGGAATGGTTGAGAAACCATCAAAATTTTCGCAAGTCTGATACTCGAAACCAATAACTACAATGGCCTGGGGGAAAAATACACATACCGTTGTAATCGGGAGAGTTTCTACTTTCAGATGCAACAGGAATTTCTCGAGTTCGTCAATCCGTTCGCGAGATATGGGAGTTTGAAGTTAAGGAATGGTTGAGAAACCATCAAAATTTTCGCAAGTCTGATACTCGAAACAAATAACTACAATGGCCTGGGGGAAAAACACACATACCGTTGTAATCGGGAGAGTTTCTACTTTCAGATGCAACTGGAATTTCTCGAGTTCGTCAATCCGTTCGCGAGATATGGGAGTTTGAAGTTAAGGAATGGTTGAGAAACCATCAAAATTTTCGCAAGTCTGATACTCGAAACCAATAACTGGAATGGCCTAGGGGAAAAGTACACACACCATTGTAATCGGGCGAGTTTCTACTTTCAGATGCAACAGGAATTTGTCGAGTTCGTCAATCCGTTCGCGAGATATGGGAGTTTGAAGTTAAGGAATGGTTGAGAATCCATCAAAATTTTCGCAAGTCGGATACTCGAAACCAATAACTGGTATGGCTTAGGGGGAAAGTGCACACGCCATTGTAATCGGTTGTGTTTCTACTTTCAGATGCAACAGGAATTTCTCGAGTTCGTCAATCCGTTTGCGAGATATGGGAGTTTGAAGTTAAGGAATGGTTGAGAAACCATCAAAATTTTCGCAAGTCTGATACTCGAAACCAATAACTACAATGGCCTGGGGGAAAAATACACATACCGTTGTAATCGGGAGAGTTTCTACTTTCAGATGCAACAGGAATTTGTCGAGTTCGTCAATCCGTTCGCGAGATATGGGAGTTTGAAATTAAGGAATGATTGAGAAACCATCAAAATTTTCGCAAGTCTGATACTCGAAACCAATAACCGGAATGGCCTAGCGGAAAAGTACACACAGCATTGTAATCGGGCGAGTTTCTACTTTCAGATGCAACAGGAATTTTTCTCGTTCGACAATCCGTTCGCGAGATATGGGAGTTTGAAGTTAAGGAATGGTTGAGAAACCATTAAAATTTTCGCGAGTCTGATACTCGAAACCAATAACTGGAATGGCCTAGGGGAAAAGTACACACACCATTGTAATCGGGCGACTTTCTACTTTCGGATGCAACAGGAATTTCTCGAGTTCGTCAATCCGTTCGCGAGATATGGGAGTTTGAAGTTAAGGAATGGTTGAGAAACCATCAAAATTTTCGCAAGTCGGATACTCGAAACCAATAACTGGTATGGCTTAGGGGGAAAGTGCACACGCCATTGTAATCGGTTGTGTTTCTACTTTCAGATGCAACAGGAATTTCTCGAGTTCGTCAATCCGTTTGCGAGATATGGGAGTTTGAAGTTAAGGAATGGTTGAGAAACCATCAAAATTTTCGCAAGTCTGATACTCGAAACCAATAACTACAATGGCCTGGGGGAAAAATACACATACCGTTGTAATCGGGAGAGTTTCTACTTTCAGATGCAACAGGAATTTGTCGAGTTCGTCAATCCGTTCGCGAGATATGGGAGTTTGAAATTAAGGAATGATTGAGAAACCATCAAAATTTTCGCAAGTCTGATACTCGAAACCAATAACTGGAATGGCCTAGCGGAAAAGTACACACAGCATTGTAATCGGGCGAGTTTCTACTTTCAGATGCAACAGGAATTTTTCTCGTTCGTCAATCCGTTCGCGAGATATGGGAGTTTGAAGTTAAGGAATGGTTGAGAAACCATTAAAATTTTCGCGAGTCTGATACTCGAAACCAATAACTGGAATGGCCTAGGGGAAAAGTAAACACACCATTGTAATCGGGCGACTTTCTACTCTCGGATGCAACAGGAATTTCTCGAGTTCGTCAATCCGTTCGCGAGATATGGGAGTTTGAAGTTAAAGAATGTTTGAGAAACCATCAAAATTTCCGCAAGTCAGATACTCGAAACAAATAACTGGTATGGCTTAGGGGAAATGTACACACACCATTGTAATCGGGTGTGTTTCTACTTTCAGATGCAACAGGAATTTCTCGAGTTCGTCAATCCGTTGGCGAGATATGGGAGTTTGAAGTTAAGGAATGGTTGAGAAACCATCAAAATTTTCGCAAGTCTGATACTCGAAACCAATAACTACAATGGCCTGGGGGAAAAATACACATACCGTTGTAATCGGGAGAGTTTCTACTTTCAGATGCAACAGGAATTTCTCGAGTTCGTCAATCCGTTCGCGAGATATGGGAGTTTGAAGTTAAGGAATGTTTGAGAAACCATCAAAATTTTCGCAAGTCAGATACTCGAAACAAATAACTGGTATGGCTTAGGGGAAAAGTACACACACCATTGAAATCGGGTGTGTTTCTACTTTCAGATGCAACAGGAATTTCTCGAGTTCGTCAATCCGTTTGCGAGATATGGGAGTTTGAAGTTAAGGAATGGTTGAGAAACCATCAAAATTTTCGCAAGTCTGATACTCGAAACAAGTAACTACAATGGCCTGGGGGAAAAATACACATACCGTTGTATTCGGGAGAGTTTCTACTTTCAGATGCAATAGGAATTTCTCGAGTTCATCTATCCGTTCGCGAGATATGGGAGTTTGAAGTTAAGGAATGGTTGAGAAACCATCAAAATTTTCGCAAGTCGGATACTCGAAACCAATAACTGGTATGGCTTAGGGGGAAAGTGCACACGCCATTGTAATTGGTTGTGTTTCTACTTTCAGATGCAACAGGAATTTCTCGAGTTCGTCAATCCGTTTGCGAGATATGGGAGTTTGAAGTTAAGGAATGGTTGAGAAACCATCAAAATTTTCGCAAGTCTGATAGTCGAAACCAATAACAACAATGGCCTGGGGGAAAAATACACATACCGTTGTAATCGGGAGAGTTTCTACTTTCAGATGCAACTGGAATTTCTCGAGTTCGTCAATCCGTTCGCGAGATATGGGAGTTTGAAGTTAAGGAATGGTTGAGAAACCATCAAAATTTTCGCAAGTCTGATACTCGAAACCAATAAATACTGTGGCCTAGGGCAAAAATACACATACCGTTGTAATCGGGCGAGATCTGCTTTCAGATGCAACAGGAATTTCTCGAGTTCGTCATCCGTTCGCGAGATATGGGAGTTTGAAGTTAAGGAATGGTTGAGAAACCATCAAAATTTTCGCAAGTCGGATACTGGAAACCAATAACTGGAATGGCCTAGGGGAAAAGTACACACACCATTGTAATCGGGCGAGTTTCTACTTTCAGATGCAGCAGGAATTTCTCGAGTTCGTCAATCCGTTCGCGAGATATGGGAGTTTGAAGTTAAGGAATGGTTGAGAAACCATCAAAATTTTCGTAAGTCTGACGCTCGAAACCAATAACTACAATGGCCTGGGGGAAAAATACACATACCGTTGTAATCGGGAGAGTTTCTACTTTCAGATGCAACAGGAATTTGTCGAGTTCGTCAATCCGTTCGCGAGATATGGGAGTTTGAAATTAAGCAATGATGGAGAAACCATCAAAATTTTCGTAAGTCTGATACTCGAAACCAATAACTGGAATGGCCTAGCGGAAAAGTACACACACCATTGTAATCGGGCGAGTTTCTACTTTCAGATGCAACAGGAATTTTTCGAGTTCGTCAATCCGTTCGCGAGATATGGGAGTTTGAAGTTAAGGAATGGTTGAAAAACCATTAAAATTTTCGCAAGTCTGATACTCGAAACCAATAACTGGTATGGCTTAGGGGAAAAGTACACACACCATTGTAATCGGTCGAGTTTCTACTTTAAGATGCAACACGAATTTCTAGAGTTCGTCAATCCGTTCGCGAGATATGGGAGTTTGAAGTTAAGGAATGTTTGAGAAACCATCAAAATTTTCGCAAGTCTGATACTCGAAACCAATTACTGGAATGGCCTAGCGGAAAAGTACACACAGCATTGTAATCGGGCGAGTTTCTACTTTCAGATGCAACAGAAATTTTTCTCTTTCGTCAATCCGTTCGCGAGATATGGGAGTTTGAAGTTAAGGAATGGTTGAGAAACCATTAAAATTTTCGCGAGTCTGATACTCGAAACCAATAACTGGAATGGCCTAGGGGAAAAGTACACACACCATTGTAATCGGGCGACTTTCTACTTTCAGATGCAACAGGAATTTCTCGAGTTCGTCAATCCGTTCGCGAGATATGGGAGTTTGAAGTTAAGGAATGTTTGAGAAACCATCAAAATTTTCGCAAGTCAGATACTCGAAACAAATAACTGGTATGGCTTAGGGGAAAAGTACACACACCATTGTAATCGGGTGTGTATCTAATTTCAGATGCAACAGGAATTTCTCTAGTTCGTCAATCCGTTTGCGAGATATGGGAGTTTGAAGTTAAGGAATGGTTGAGAAACCATCAAAATTTTCGCAAGTCTGATACTCGAAACAAATAACTACAATGGCCTGGGGGAAAAATACACATACCGTTGTAATCGGGAGAGTTTCTACTTTCAGATGCAACTGGAATTTCTCGAGTTCGTCAATCCGTTCGCGAGATATGGGAGTTTGAAGTTAAGGAATGGTTGAGAAACCATCAAAATTTTCGCAAGTCTGATACTCGAAACCAATAACTGGAATGGCCTAGGGGAAAAGTACACACTCCATTGTAATCGGGCGAGTTTCTACTTTCAGATGCAACAGGAATTTGTCGAATTCGTCAATCCGTTCGCGAGATATGGGAGTGTGAAGTTAAGGAATGGTTCAGAATCCATCAAAATTTTCGCAAGTCTGATACTCGAAACCAATAACTGCAATGGCCTAGGGGAAAAATACATATACCGTTGTAATCGGGCGAGTTTCTACTTTAAGATGCAACACGAATTTCTAGAGTTCGTCAATCCGTTCGCGAGATATGGGAGTTTGAAGTTAAGGAATGGTTGAGAAACCATCAAAATTGTCGCACGTCTGACACTCGAAACCAACAACTACTACGGCCTAGGGCAAAAATACACATACCGTTGTAATCGACCGAGTTTCTGCTTTCAGATGCAACAGGAATTCCTCGAGTTCGTCAATCCGTTCGCGAGATATGGGAGTTTGAAGTTAAGGAATGGTTGAGAAACCATCAAAATTTTCGCAAGTCTGATACTCGAAACCAATAACTGCAATGGCCTAGGGGAAAAATACATATACCGTTGTTATCGGTCGAGTTTCTACTTTAGGATGCAACACGAATTTCTAGAGTTCGTCAATCCGTTCGCGAGATATGGGAGTTTGAAGTTAAGGAATGGTTGAGAAACCATCAAAATTGTCGCATGTCTGACACTCGAAACCAACAACTACTATGGCCTAGGGCAAAAATACACATACCGTTGTAATCGGACGAGTTTCTGCTTTCAGATGCAACAGGAATTTCTCGAGTTCGTCAATCCGTTCGCGAGATATGGGAGTTTGAAGTTAAGGAATGGTTGAGAAACCATCAAAATTTTCGCAAGTCTGATACTCGAAACCAATAGCTGGAATGGCTTAGGGGAAAAGTACACAAACAATTGTAATCGGGCGAGTTTCTGCTTTCAGATCCAACAGGAATTTCTCGAGTTCGTCAATCCGTTCGCGAGATATGGGAGTTTGAAGTTAAGGAATGGTTGAGAAACCATCAAAATTTTCGCAAGTCTGATACTCGAAACCAATAACTGGAATGGCCTAGGGGAAAAGTACACACACCGTTGTAATCTGGCGAGTTTCTACTTTCAGATGCAACAGGAATCTCTCGAGTTCGTCAATCCGTTCGCGAGATATGGGAGTTTGAAGTTAAGGAATGGTTGAGAAACCATCAAAATTTTGCAAGTCGGATACTCGAAACCAATAACTGGTATGGCTTAGGGGGAAAGTGCACACGCCATTGTAATCGGTTGTGTTTCTACTTTCAGATCCAACAGGAATTTCTCGAGTTCGTCAATCCGTTCGCGAGATATGGGAGTTTGAAGTTAAGGAATGGTTGACAAACCATCAAAATTTTCGCAAGTCTGATACTCGAAACCAATAACTGGTATGGCTTAGGGGAAAGGTACACACACCATTGTAATCGGGTGTGTTTCTACTTTCAGATGCAACAGGAATTTCTCGAGTTCGTCAATCCGTTTGCGAGATATGGGAGTTTGAAGTTAAGGAATGGTTGAGAAACCATCAAAATTTTGCAAGTCGGATACTCGAAACCAATAACTGGTATGGCTTAGGGGAAAAGCGCACACACCATTGTAATCGGGTGTGTTTCTACTTTCAGATGCAACAGGAATTTCTCGAGTTCGTCAATCCGTTTGCGAGATATGGGAGTTTGAAATTAAGGAATGGGTGAGAAACCATCAAAATTTTCGCAAGTCTGATACTCGAAACAAATAACTACAATGGCCTGGGGGAAAAACACACATACCGTTGTAATCGGGAGAGTTTCTACTTTCAGATGCAACTGGAATTTCTCGAGTTCGTCAATCCGTTCGCGAGATATGGGAGTTTGAAGTTAAGGAATGGGTGAGAAACCATCAAAATTTTCGCAAGTCTGATACTCGAAACAAATAACTACAATGGCCTGGGGGAAAAACACACATACCGTTGTAATCGGGAGAGTTTCTACTTTCAGATGCAACTGGAATTTCTCGAGTTCGTCAATCCGTTCGCGAGATATGGGAGTTTGAAGTTAAGGAATGGTTGAGAAACCATCAAAATTTTCGCAAGTCTGATACTCGAAACCAATAACTGGAATGGCCTAGGGGAAAAGTACACACACCATTGTAATCGGGCGAGTTTCTACTTTCAGATGCAACAGGAATTTGTCGAGTTCGTCAATCCGTTCGCGAGATATGGGAGTTTGAAGTTAAGGAATGGTTGAGAATCCATCAAAATTTTCGCAAGTCTGATACTCGAAACCAATAACTGCAATGACCAAGGGGAAAAATACATATACCGTTGTAATCGGGCGAGTTTCAACTTTAAGATGCAACACGAATTTCTAGAGTTCGTCAATTCGTTCGCGAGATATCGGAGTTTGAAGATAAGGAATGGTTGAGAAACCATCAAAATTGTCGCATGTCTGACACTCGAAACCAACAACTACTATGGCCTAGGGCAAAAATACACATACCGTTGTAATCGGACGAGTCTCTGCTTTCAGATGCAACAGGAATTTCTCGAGTTCGTCAATCCGTTCGCGAGATATGGGAGTTTGAAGTTAAGGAATGGTTGAGAAAAAAACAAAATTTTCGCAAGTCTGATACTCGAAACCAATAGCTGGAATGGCTTAGGGGAAAAGTACACACACAATTGTAATCGGGCGAGTTTCTGCTTTCAGATGCAACAGGAATTTCTCGAGTTCGTCAATCCGTTCGCGAGATATGGGAGTTTGAAGTTAAGGAATGGTTGAGAAACCATCAAAATTTTCGCAAGTCTGATACTCGAAACCAATAACTGGAATGGCCTAGGGGAAAAGTACACACACCATTGTAATCGGGCGATTTCTACTTTCAGATGCATCAGGAATTTCTCGAGTTCGTCAATCCGTTCGCGAGATATGGGAGTTTGAATTTAAGGAATGGTTGAGAAACCATCAAAATTTTCGCAAGTCTGATACTCGAAACCAATAACTACAATGGCCTGGGGGAAAAATACACATACCGTTGTAATCGGCAGAGTTTCTACTTTCAGATGCAACAGGAATTTCTCGAGTTCGTCAATCCGTTCGCGAGATATGGGAGTTTGAAATTAAGGAATGGTTGAGAAACCATCAAAATTTTCGCAAGTCTGATACTCGAAACCAATAACTACAATGGCCTGGGGGAAAAATACACATACCGTTGTAATCGGGAGAGTTTCTACTTTCAGATGCAAGAGGAATTTCTCGAGTTCATCTATCCGTTCGCGAGATATGGGAGTTTGAAGTTAAGGAATGGTTGAGAAACCATCAAAATTTTCGCAAGTCGGATACTCGAAACCAATAACTGGTATGGCTTAGGCGGAAAGTGCACACGCCATTGTAATCGGTTGTGTTTCTACTTTCAGATGCAACAGGAATTTCTCGAGTTCGTCATTCCGTTTGCGAGATATGGGAGTTTGAAGTTAAGGAATGGTTGAGAAACCATCAAAATTTTCGCAAGTCTGATACTCGAAACCAATAACTACAATGGCCTGGGGGAAAAATACACATACCATTGTAATCGCGAGAGTTTCTACTTTCAGATGCAACAGGAATTTCCCGAGTTCGTCAATCCGTTCGCGAGATATGGGAGTTTGAAATTAAGGAATGATTGAGAAACCATCAAAATTTTCGCAAGTCTGATACTCGAAACCAATATCTGGAATGGCCTAGGGGAAAAGTACACACACCATTGTAATCGGGCGACTTTCTACTTTCAGATGCAACAGGAATTTCTCGAGTTCGTCAATCCGTTCGCGAGATATGGGAGTTTGAAGTTAAGGAATGTTTGAGAAACCATCAAAATTTTCGCAAGTCAGATACTCGAAACAAATAACTGGTATGGCTTAGGGGAAAAGTACACACACCATTGTAATCGGGTGTGTTTCTACTTTCAGATGCAACAGGAATTTCTCGAGTTCGTCAATCCGTTTGCGAGATATGGGAGTTTGAAGTTAAGGAATGGTTGAGAAACCATCAAAATTTTCGCAAGTCTGATACTCGAAACAAATAACTACAATGGCCTGGGGGAAAAATACACATACCGTTGTAATCGGGAGAGTTTCTACTTTCAGATGCAATAGGAATTTCTCGAGTTCATCTATCCGTTCGCGAGATATGGGAGTTTGAAGTTAAGGAATGGTTGAGAAACCATCAAAATTTTCGCAAGTCTGATACTCGAAACCAATAACTACAATGGCCTGGGGGAAAAATACACATACCGTTGTAATCGGGAGAGTTTCTACTTTCAGATGCAACAGGAATTTGTCGAGTTCGTCAATCCGTTCGCGAGATATGGGAGTTTGAAGTTAAGGAATGGTTGAGAAACCATCAAAATTTTCGCAAGTCTGATACTCGAAACCAATAACTGGAATGGCCTAGGGGAAAAGTACACACACCATTGTAATCGGGCGATTTCTACTTTCAGATGCATCAGGAATTTCTCGAGTTCGTCAATCCGTTCGCGAGATATGGGAGTTTGAATTTAAGGAATGGTTGAGAAACCATCAAAATTTTCGCAAGTCTGATACTCGAAACCAATAACTACAATGGCCTGGGGGAAAAATACACATACCGTTGTAATCGGCAGAGTTTCTACTTTCAGATGCAACAGGAATTTCTCGAGTTCGTCAATCCGTTCGCGAGATATGGGAGTTTGAAATTAAGGAATGGTTGAGAAACCATCAAAATTTTCGCAAGTCTGATACTCGAAACCAATAACTACAATGGCCTGGGGGAAAAATACACATACCGTTGTAATCGGGAGAGTTTCTACTTTCAGATGCAAGAGGAATTTCTCGAGTTCATCTATCCGTTCGCGAGATATGGGAGTTTGAAGTTAAGGAATGGTTGAGAAACCATCAAAATTTTCGCAAGTCGGATACTCGAAACCAATAACTGGTATGGCTTAGGCGGAAAGTGCACACGCCATTGTAATCGGTTGTGTTTCTACTTTCAGATGCAACAGGAATTTCTCGAGTTCGTCATTCCGTTTGCGAGATATGGGAGTTTGAAGTTAAGGAATGGTTGAGAAACCATCAAAATTTTCGCAAGTCTGATACTCGAAACCAATAACTACAATGGCCTGGGGGAAAAATACACATACCATTGTAATCGCGAGAGTTTCTACTTTCAGATGCAACAGGAATTTCCCGAGTTCGTCAATCCGTTCGCGAGATATGGGAGTTTGAAATTAAGGAATGATTGAGAAACCATCAAAATTTTCGCAAGTCTGATACTCGAAACCAATATCTGGAATGGCCTAGGGGAAAAGTACACACACCATTGTAATCGGGCGACTTTCTACTTTCAGATGCAACAGGAATTTCTCGAGTTCGTCAATCCGTTCGCGAGATATGGGAGTTTGAAGTTAAGGAATGTTTGAGAAACCATCAAAATTTTCGCAAGTCAGATACTCGAAACCAATAACTGGTATGGCTTAGGGGGAAAGTGCACACGCCATTGTAATCGGTTGTGTTTCTACTTTCAGATTCAACAGGAATTTCTCGAGTTCGTCAATCCGCTTGCGAGATATGGGAGTTTGAAGTTAAGGAATGGTTGAGAAACCATCAAAATTTTCGCAAGTCTGATACTCGAAACCAATAACTACAATGGCCTGGGGGAAAAATACACATACCGTTGTAATCGGGAGAGTTTCTACTTTCAGATGCAACAGGAATTTGTCGAGTTCGTCAATCCGTTCGCGAGATATGGGAGTTTGAAATTAAGGAATGATTGAGAAACCATCAAAATTTTCGCAAGTCTGATACTCGAAACCAATAACTGGAATGGCCTAGCGGAAAAGTACACACAGCATTGTAATCGGGCGAGTTTCTACTTTCAGATGCAACAGGAATTTTTCTCGTTCGTCAATCCGTTCGCGAGATATGGGAGTTTGAAGTTAAGGAATGGTTGAGAAACCATTAAAATTTTCGCGAGTCTGATACTCGAAACCAATAACTGGAATGGCCTAGGGGAAAAGTACACACACCATTGTAATCGGGCGACTTTCTACTTTCGGATGCAACAGGAATTTCTCGAGTTCGTCAATCCGTTCGCGAGATATGGGAGTTTGAAGTTAAGGAATGTTTGAGAAACCATCAAAATTTTCGCAAGTCAGATACTCGAAACAAATAACTGGTATGGCTTAGGGGAAAAGTACACACACCATTGTAATCGGGTGTGTTTCTACTTTCAGATGCAACAGGAATTTCTCGAGTTCGTCAATCCGTTCGCGAGATATGGGAGTTTGAAATTAAGGAATGGTTGAGAAACCATCAAAATTTTCGCAAGTCTGATACTCGAAACCAATAACTACAATGGCCTGGGGGAAAAATACACATACCGTTGTAATCGGGAGAGTTTCTACTTTCAGATGCAAGAGGAATTTCTCGAGTTCATCTATCCGTTCGCGAGATATGGGAGTTTGAAGTTAAGGAACGGTTGAGAAACCATCAAAATTTTCGCAAGTCTGATACTCGAAACCAATATCTGGAATGGCCTAGGGGAAAAGTACACACTCCATTGTAATCGGGCGAGTTTCTACTTTCAGATGCAACAGGAATTTCTCGAGTTCATCTATCCGTTCACGAGATATGGGAGTTTGAAGTTAAGGAATGGTTGAGAAACCATCAAAATTTTCGCAAGTCGGATACTCGAAACCAATAACTGGTATGGCTTAGGGGAAAGTGCACACGCCATTGTAATCGGTTGTGTTTCTACTTTCAGATGCAACAGGAATTTCTCGAGTTCGTCAATCCGTTTGCGAGATATGGGAGTTTGAAGTTAAGGAATGGTTGAGAAACCATCAAAATTTTCGCAAGTCTGATACTCGAAACCAATAACTACAATGGCCTGGGGGAAAAATACACATACCGTTGTAATCGGGAGAGTTTCTACTTTCAGATGCAACAGGAATTTCTCGAGTTCGTCAATCCGTTCGCGAGATATGGGAGTTTGAAATTAAGGAATGATTGAGAAACCATCAAAATTTTCGCAAGTCTGATACTCGAAACCAATATCTGGAATGGCCTAGGGGAAAAGTACACACACCATTGTAATCGGGCGACTTTCTACTTTCAGATGCAACAGGAATTTCTCGAGTTCGTCAATCCGTTCGCGAGATATGGGAGTTTGAAATTAAGGAATGATTGAGAAACCATCAAAATTTTCGCAAGTCTGATACTCGAAACCAATAACTGGAATGGCCTAGCGGAAAAGTACACACAGCATTGTAATCGGGCGAGTTTCTACTTTCAGATGCAACAGGAATTTTTCTCGTTCGTCAATCCGTTCGCGAGATATGGGAGTTTGAAGTTAAGGAATGGTTGAGAAACCATCAAAATTTTCGCAAGTCTGATACTCGAAACAAATAACTACAATGGCCTGGGGGAAAAATACACATACCGTTGTAATCGGGAGAGTTTCTACTTTCAGATGCAACTGGAATTTCTCGAGTTCGTCAATCCGTTCGCGAGATATGGGAGTTTGAAGTTAAGGAATGGTTAAGAAACCATCAAAATTTTCGCAAGTCTGATACTCGAAACAAATAACTACAATGGCCTGGGGGAAAAATACACATACCGTTGTAATCGGGAGAGTTTCTACTTTCAGATGCAACAGGAATTTCTCGAGTTCGTCAATCCGTTCGCGAGATATGGGAGTTTGAAATTAAGGAATGGTTGAGAAACCATCAAAATTTTCGCAAGTCTGATACTCGAAACCAATAACTACAATGGCCTGGGGGAAAAATACACATACCGTTGTAATCGGGAGAGTTTCTACTTTCAGATGCAAGAGGAATTTCTCGAGTTCATCTATCCGTTCGCGAGATATGGGAGTTTGAAGTTAAGGAATGGTTGAGAAACCATCAAAATTTTCGCAAGTCGGATACTCGAAACCAATAACTGGTATGGCTTAGGCGGAAAGTGCACACGCCATTGTAATCGGTTGTGTTTCTACTTTCAGATGCAACAGGAATTTCTCGAGTTCGTCATTCCGTTTGCGAGATATGGGAGTTTGAAGTTAAGGAATGGTTGAGAAACCATCAAAATTTTCGCAAGTCTGATACTCGAAACCAATAACTACAATGGCCTGGGGGAAAAATACACATACCATTGTAATCGCGAGAGTTTCTACTTTCAGATGCAACAGGAATTTCCCGAGTTCGTCAATCCATTCGCGAGATATGGGAGTTTGAAATTAAGGAATGATTGAGAAACCATCAAAATTTTCGCAAGTCTGATACTCGAAACCAATAACTACAATGGCCTGGGGGAAAAATACACATACCGTTGTAATCGGGAGAGTTTCTACTTTCAGATGCAACAGGAATTTGTCGAGTTCGTCAATCCGTTCGCGAGATATGGGAGTTTGAAATTAAGGAATGATTGAGAAACCATCAAAATTTTCGCAAGTCTGATACTCGAAACCAATAACTGGAATGGCCTAGCGGAAAAGTACACACAGCATTGTAATCGGGCGAGTTTCTACTTTCAGATGCAACAGGAATTTTTCTCGTTCGTCAATCCGTTCGCGAGATATGGGAGTTTGAAGTTAAGGAATGGTTGAGAAACCATTAAAATTTTCGCGAGTCTGATACTCGAAACCAATAACTGGAATGGCCTAGGGGAAAAGTACACACACCATTGTAATCGGGCGACTTTCTACTTTCGGATGCAACAGGAATTTCTCGATGTCGTCAATCCGTTCGCGAGATATGGGAGTTTGAAGTTAAGGAATGTTTGAGAAACCATCAAAATTTTCGCAAGTCAGATACTCGAAACAAATAACTGGTATGGCTTAGGGGAAAAGTACACACACCATTGTAATCGGGTGTGTTTCTACTTTCAGATGCAACAGGAATTTCTCGAGTTCGTCAATCCGTTTGCGAGATATGGGAGTTTGAAGTTAAGGAATGGTTGAGAAACCATCAAAATTTTCGCAAGTCTGATACTCGAAACAAATAACTACAATGGCCTGGGGGAAAAATACACATACCGTTGTAATCGGGAGAGTTTCTACTTTCAGATGCAACTGGAATTTCTCGAGTTCGTCAATCCGTTCGCGAGATATGGGAGTTTGAAGTTAAGGAATGGTTGAGAAACCATCAAAATTTTCGCAAGTCTGATACTCGAAACCAATAACTGGAATGGCCTAGGGGAAAAGTACACACACCATTGTAATCGGGCGACTTTCTACTTTCAGATGCAACAGGAATTTCTCGAGTTCGTCAATCCATTCGCGAGATATGGGAGTTTGAAGTTAAGGAATGGTTGAGAAACCATCAAAATTTTCGCAAGTCAGATACTCGAAACAAATAACTGGTATGGCTTAGGGGAAAAGTACACACACCATTGTAATCGGGTGTGTTTCTACTTTCAGATGCAACAGGAATTTCTCGAGTTCGTCAATCCGTTTGCGAGATATGGGAGTTTGAAGTTAAGGAATGGTTGAGAAACCATCAAAATTTTCGCAAGTCTGATACTCGAAACAAATAACTACAATGGCCTGGGGGAAAAATACACATACCGTTGTATTCGGGAGAGTTTCTACTTTCAGATGCAATAGGAATTTCTCGAGTTCATCTATCCGTTCGCGAGATATGGGAGTTTGAAGTTAAGGAATGGTTGAGAAACCATCAAAATTTTCGCAAGTCGGATACTCGAAACCAATAACTGGTATGGCTTAGGGGGAAAGTGCACACGCCATTGTAATCGGTTGTGTTTCTACTTTCAGATGCAACAGGAATTTCTCGAGTTCGTCAATCCGTTTGCGAGATATGGGAGTTTGAAGTTAAGGAATGGTTGAGAAACCATCAAAATTTTCGCAAGTCTGATAGTCGAAACCAATAACTACAATGGCCTGGGGGAAAAATACACATACCGTTGTAATCGGGAGAGTTTCTACTATCAGATGCAACAGGAATTTGTCGAGTTCGTCAATCCGTTCGCGAGATATGGGAGTTTGAAATTAAGGAATGATTGAGAAACCATCAAAATTTTCGCAAGTCTGATACTCGAAACCAATAACTGGAATGGCCTAGCGGAAAAGTACACACAGCATTGTAATCGGGCGAGTTTCTACTTTCAGATGCAACAGGAATTTTTCTCGTTCGTCAATCCGTTCGCGAGATATGGGAGTTTGAAGTTAAGGAATGGTTGAGAAACCATTAAAATTTTCGCGAATCTGATACTCGAAACCAATAACTGGAATGGCCTAGGGGAAAAGTACACACACCATTGTAATCGGGCGACTTTCTACTTTCGGATGCAACAGGAATTTCTCGAGTTCGTCAATACGTTCGCGAGATATGGGAGTTTCAAGTTAAGGAATGTTTGAGAAACCATCAAAATTTTCGCAAGTCAGATACTCGAAACAAGTAACTGGTATGGCTTAGGGGAAAAGTACACACACCATTGTAATCGGGTGTGTTTCTACTTTCAGATGCAACAGGAATTTCTCGAGTTCGTCAATCCGTTTGCGAGATATGGGAGTTTGAAGTTAAGGAATGCTTGAGAAACCATCAAAATTTTCGCAAGTCTGATACTCGAAACAAATAACAACAATGGCCTGGGGGAAAAATACACATACCGTTGTAATCGGGAGAGTTTCTACTTTCAGATGCAACTGGAATTTCTCGAGTTCGTCAATCCGTTCGCGAGATATGGGAGTTTGAAGTTAAGGAATGGTTGAGAAACCATCAAAATTTTCGCAAGTCTGATACTCGAAACCAATAAATACTGTGGCCTAGGGCAAAAATACACATACCGTTGTAAACGGGCGAGATCTGCTTTCAGATGCAACAGGAATTTCTCGGGTTCGTCATCCGTTCGCGAGATATGGGAGTTTGAAGTTAAGGAATGGTTGAGAAACCATCAAAATTTTCGCAAGTCGGATACTGGAAACCAATAACTGGAATGGCCTAGGGGAAAAGTACACACACCATTGTAATCGGGCGAGTTTCTACTTTCAGATGCAGCAGGAATTTCTCGAGTTCGTCAATCCGTTCGCGAGATATGGGAGTTTGAAGTTAAGGAATGGTTGAGAAACCATCAAAATTTTCGCAAGTCTGATACTCGAAACCAATAAATACTGTGGCCTAGGGCAAAAATACACATACCGTTGTAATCGGGCGAGATCTGCTTTCAGATGCAACAGGAATTTCTCGAGTTCGTCATCCGTTCGCGAGATATGGGAGTTTGAAGTTAAGGAATGGTTGAGAAACCATCAAAATTTTCGCAAGTCGGATACTCGAAACCAATAACTGGTATGGCTTAGGGGGAAAGTGCACAAACCATTGTAATCGGTTGTGTTTCTACTTTCAGATGCAACAGGAATTTCTCGAGTTCGTCAATCCGTTTGCGAGATATGGGAGTTTGAAGTTAAGGAATGGTTGAGAAACCATCAAAATTTTCGCAAGTCTGATACTCGAAACCAATAACTACAATGGCCTGGGGGAAAAATACACATACCATTGTAATCGGGTGTGTTTCTACTTTCAGATGCAACAGGAATTTCTCGAGTTCGTCAATCCGTTTGCGAGATATGGGAGTTTGAAGTTAAGGAATGGTTGAGAAACCATCAAAATTTTCGCAAGTCTGATACTCGAAACAAATAACTACAATGGCCTGGGGGAAAAATACACATACCGTTGTAATCGGGAGAGTTTCTACTTTCAGATGCAACTGGAATTTCTCGAGTTCGTCAATCCGTTCGCGAGATATGGGAGTTTGAAGTTAAGGAATGGTTGAGAAACCATCAAAATTTTCGCAAGTCTGATACTCGAAACCAATAACTGGAATGGCCTAGGGGAAAAGTACACACACCATTGTAATCGGGCGACTTTCTACTTTCAGATGGAACAGGAATTTCTCGAGTTCGTCAATCCGTTCGCGAGATATGGGAGTTTGAAGTTAAGGAATGTTTGAGAAACCATCAAAATTTTCGCAAGTCAGATACTCGAAACAAATAACTGGTATGGCTTAGGGGAAAAGTACACACACCATTGTAATCGGGTGTGTTTCTACTTTCAGATGCAACAGGAATTTCTCGAGTTCGTCAATCCGTTTGCGAGATATGGGAGTTTGAAGTTAAGGAATGGTTGAGAAACCATCAAAATTTTCGCAAGTCTGATACTCGAAACAAATAACTACAATGGCCTGGGGGAAAAATACACATACCGTTGTATTCGGGAGAGTTTCTACTTTCAGATGCAATAGGAATTTCTCGAGTTCATCTATCCGTTCGCGAGATATGGGAGTTTGAAGTTAAGGAATGGTTGAGAAACCATCAAAATTTTCGCAAGTCGGATACTCGAAACCAATAACTGGTATGGCTTAGGGGGAAAGTGCACACGCCATTGTAATCGGTTGTGTTTCTACTTTCAGATGCAACAGGAATTTCTCGAGTTCGTCAATCCGTTTGCGAGATATGGGAGTTTGAAGTTAAGGAATGGTTGAGAAACCATCAAAATTTTCGCAAGTCTGATAGTCGAAACCAATAACTACAATGGCCTGGGGGAAAAATACACATACCGTTGTAATCGGGAGAGTTTCTACTATCAGATGCAACAGGAATTTGTCGAGTTCGTCAATCCGTTCGCGAGATATGGGAGTTTGAAATTAAGGAATGATTGAGAAACCATCAAAATTTTCGCAAGTCTGATACTCGAAACCAATAACTGGAATGGCCTAGCGGAAAAGTACACACAGCATTGTAATCGGGCGAGTTTCTACTTTCAGATGCAACAGGAATTTTTCTCGTTCGTCAATCCGTTCGCGAGATATGGGAGTTTGAAGTTAAGGAATGGTTGAGAAACCATTAAAATTTTCGCGAATCTGATACTCGAAACCAATAACTGGAATGGCCTAGGGGAAAAGTACACACACCATTGTAATCGGGCGACTTTCTACTTTCGGATGCAACAGGAATTTCTCGAGTTCGTCAATACGTTCGCGAGATATGGGAGTTTCAAGTTAAGGAATGTTTGAGAAACCATCAAAATTTTCGCAAGTCAGATACTCGAAACAAGTAACTGGTATGGCTTAGGGGAAAAGTACACACACCATTGTAATCGGGTGTGTTTCTACTTTCAGATGCAACAGGAATTTCTCGAGTTCGTCAATCCGTTTGCGAGATATGGGAGTTTGAAGTTAAGGAATGCTTGAGAAACCATCAAAATTTTCGCAAGTCTGATACTCGAAACAAATAACAACAATGGCCTGGGGGAAAAATACACATACCGTTGTAATCGGGAGAGTTTCTACTTTCAGATGCAACTGGAATTTCTCGAGTTCGTCAATCCGTTCGCGAGATATGGGAGTTTGAAGTTAAGGAATGGTTGAGAAACCATCAAAATTTTCGCAAGTCTGATACTCGAAACCAATAAATACTGTGGCCTAGGGCAAAAATACACATACCGTTGTAAACGGGCGAGATCTGCTTTCAGATGCAACAGGAATTTCTCGGGTTCGTCATCCGTTCGCGAGATATGGGAGTTTGAAGTTAAGGAATGGTTGAGAAACCATCAAAATTTTCGCAAGTCGGATACTGGAAACCAATAACTGGAATGGCCTAGGGGAAAAGTACACACACCATTGTAATCGGGCGAGTTTCTACTTTCAGATGCAGCAGGAATTTCTCGAGTTCGTCAATCCGTTCGCGAGATATGGGAGTTTGAAGTTAAGGAATGATTGAGAAACCATCAAAATTTTCGCAAGTCTGATACTCGAAACCAATAAATACTGTGGCCTAGGGCAAAAATACACATACCGTTGTAATCGGGCGAGATCTGCTTTCAGATGCAACAGGAATTTCTCGAGTTCGTCATCCGTTCGCGAGATATGGGAGTTTGAAGTTAAGGAATGGTTGAGAAACCATCAAAATTTTCGCAAGTCGGATACTGGAAACCAATAACTGGAATGGCCTAGGGGAAAAGTACACACACCATTGTAATCGGGCGAGTTTCTACTTTCAGATGCAGCAGGAATTTCTCGAGTTCGTCAATCCGTTCGCGAGATATGGGAGTTTGAAGTTAAGGAATGGTTGAGATACCATCAAAATTTTCGTAAGTCTGACGCTCGAAACCAATAACTACAATGGCCTGGGGGAAAAATACTCATACCGTTGTAATCGTGAGAGTTTCTACTTTCAGATGCAACAGGAATTTGTCGAGTTCGTCAATCCGTTCGCGAGATATGGGAGTTTGAAATTAAGGAATGATGGAGAAACCATCAAAATTTTCGTAAGTCTGATACTCGAAACCAATAACTGGAATGGCCTAGCGGAAAAGTACACACACCATTGTAATCGGGCGAGTTTCTACTTTCAGATGCAACAGGAATTTCTCGAGTTCGTCAATCCGTTCGCGAGATATGGGAGTTTGAAGTTAAGGAATGTTTGAGAAACCATCAAAATTTTCGCAAGTCAGATACTCGAAACAAATAACTGGTATGGCTTAGGGGAAAAGTACACACACCATTGTAATCGGGTGTGTATCTACTTTCAGATGCAACAGGAATTTCTCTAGTTCGTCAATCCGTTTGCGAGATATGGGAGTTTGAAGTTAAGGAATGGTTGAGAAACCATCAAAATTTTGCAAGTCGGATACTCGAAACCAATAACTGGTATGGCTTAGGGGGAAAGTGCACACGCCATTGTAATCGGTTGTGTTTCTACTTTCAGATGCAACAGGAATTTCTCGAGTTCGTCAATCCGTTTGCGAGATATGGGAGTTTGAAGTTAAGGAATGGTTGAGAAACCATCAAAGTTTTCGCAAGTCTGATACTCGAAACCAATAACTACAATGGCCTGGGGGAAAAATACACATACCGTTGTAATCGGGAGAGTTTCTACTTTCAGATGCAACAGGAATTTCTCGAGTTCGTCAATCCGTTCGCGAGATATGGGAGTTTGAAGTTAAGGAATGGTTGAGAAACCATCAAAATTTTCGCAAGTCTGATACTCGAAACCAATAACTGGAATGGCCTAGGGGAAAAGTACACACACCATTGTAATCGGGCGAGTTTCTACTTTCAGATGCAACAGGAATTTCTCGAGTTCATCTATCCGTTCGCGAGATATGGGAGTTTGAAGTTAAGGAATGGTTGAGAAACCATCAAAATTTTCGCAAGTCTGATACTCGAAACCAATAACTGCAATGGCCTAGGGGAAAAATACATATACCGTTGTAATCGGTCGAGTTTCTACTTTAAGATGCAACACGAATTTCTAGAGTTCGTCAATCCGTTCGCGAGATATGGGAGTTTGAAGTTAAGGAATGGTTGAGGAACCATCAAAATTGTCGCATGTCTGACACTCGAAACCAATAAATACTGTGGCCTAGGGCAAAAATACACATACCGTTGTAATCGGGCGAGATCTGCTTTCAGATGCAACAGGAATTTCTCGAGTTCGTCATCCGTTCGCGAGATATGGGAGTTTGAAGTTAAGGAATGGTTGAGAAACCATCAAAATTTTCGCAAGTCGGATACTGGAAACCAATAACTGGAATGGCCTAGGGGAAAAGTACACACACCATTGTAATCGGGCGAGTTTCTACTTTCAGATGCAGCAGGAATTTCTCGAGTTCGTCAATCCGTTCGCGAGATATGGGAGTTTGAAGTTAAGGAATGGTTGAGAAACCATCAAAATTTTCGTAAGTCTGACGCTCGAAACCAATATCTACAATGGCCTGGGGGAAAAATACACATACCGTTGTAATCGGGAGAGTTTCTACTTTCAGATGCAACAGGAATTTGTCGAGTTCGTCAATCCGTTCGCGAGATATGGGAGTTTGAAATTAAGGAATGATGGAGAAACCATCAAAATTTTCGTAAGTCTGATACTCGAAACCAATAACTGGAATGGCCTAGCGGAAAAGTACACACACCATTGTAATCGGGCGAGTTTCTACTTTCAGATGCAACAGGAATTTTTCGAGTTCGTCAATCCGTTCGCGAGATATGGGAGTTTGAAGTTAAGGAATGGTTGAGAAACCATTAAAATTTTCGCGAGTCTGATACTCGAAACCAATAACTGGAATGGCCTAGGAGAAAAGTACACACACCATTGTAATCGGGCGACTTTCTACTTTCAGATGCAACAGGAATTTCTCAAGTTCGTCAATCCGTTCGCGAGATATGGGAGTTTGAAGTTAAGGAATGTTTGAGAAACCATCAAAATTGTCGCATGTCTGACACTCAAAACCAACAACTACTATGGCCTAGGGCAAAAATACACATAACGTTGTAATCGGACGAGTTTCTGCTTTCCGATGCAACAGGAATTCCTCGAGTTCGTCAATCCGTTCGCGAGATATGGGAGTTTGAAGTTAAGGAATGGTTGAGAAACCATCAAAATTTTCGCAAGTCTGATACTCGAAACCAATAACTGCAATGGCCTAGGGGAAAAATACATATACCGTTGTAATCGGTCGAGTTTCTACTTTAAGATGCAACACGAATTTCTAGAGTTCGTCAATCCGTTCGCGAGATATGGGAGTTTGAAGTTAAGGAATGGTTGAGAAACCATCAAAATTGTCGCAAGTCTGACACTCGAAACCAACAACTACTATGGCCTAGGGCAAAAATACACATACCGTTGTAATCGGACGAGTTTCTGCTTTCAGATGCAACAGGAATTTCTCGAGTTCGTCAATCCGTTCGCGAGATATGGGAGTTTGAAGTTAAGGAATGGTTGAGAAACCATCAAAATTTTCGCAAGTCTGATACTCGAAACCAATAACTGCAATGGCCTAGGGGAAAAATACATATACCGTTGTAATCGGTCGAGTTTCTACTTTAAGATGCAACACGAATTTCTAGAGTTCGTCAATCCGTTCGCGAGATATGGGAGTTTGAAGTTAAGGAATGGTTGAGAAACCATCAAAATTGTCGCATGTCTGACACTCGAAACCAACAACTACTATGGCCTAGGGCAAAAATACATATACCGTTGTAATCGGGCGAGTTTCTACTTTAAGATGCAACACGAATTTCTAGAGTTCGTCAATCCGTTCGCGAGATATGGGAGTTTGAAGTTAAGGAATGGTTGAGAAGCCATCAAAATTGTCGCATGTCTGACACTCGAAACCAACAACTACTATGGCCTAGGGCAAAAATACACATACCGTTGTAATCGGACGATTTTCTGCTTTCAGATGCAACAGGAATTTCTCGAGTTCGTCAATCCGTTCGCGAGATATGGGAGTTTGAAGTTAAGGAATGGTTGAGAAACCATCAAAGTTTTCGCAAGTCTGATACTCGAAACCAATAACTACAATGGCCTGGGGGAAAAATACACATACCGTTGTAATCGGGAGAGTTTCTACTTTCAGATGCAACAGGAATTTCTCGAGTTCGTCAATCCGTTCGCGAGATATGGGAGTTTGAAGTTAAGGAATGGTTGAGAAACCATCAAAATTTTCGCAAGACTGATACTCGAAACCAATAACTGGAATGGCCTAGGGGAAAAGTACACACACCATTGTAATCGGGCGAGTTTCTACTTTCAGATGCAACAGGAATTTCTCGAGTTCATCTATCCGTTCGCGAGATATGGGAGTTTGAAGTTAAGGAATGGTTGAGAAACCATCAAAATTTTCGCAAGTCTGATACTCGAAACCAATAACTGCAATGGCCTAGGGGAAAAATACATATACCGTTGTAATCGGTCGAGTTTCTACTTTAAGATGCAACACGAATTTCTAGAGTTCGTCAATCCGTTCGCGAGATATGGGAGTTTGAAGTTAAGGAATGGTTGAGAAACCATCAAAATTGTCGCATGTCTGACACTCGAAACCAATAAATACTGTGGCCTAGGGCAAAAATACACATACCGTTGTAATCGGGCGAGATCTGCTTTCAGATGCAACAGGAATTTCTCGAGTTCGTCATCCGTTCGCGAGATATGGGAGTTTGAAGTTAAGGAATGGTTGAGAAACCATCAAAATTTTCGCAAGTCGGATACTGGAAACCAATAACTGGAATGGCCTAGGGGAAAAGTACACACACCATTGTAATCGGGCGAGTTTCTACTTTCAGATGCAGCAGGAATTTCTCGAGTTCGTCAATCCGTTCGCGAGATATGGGAGTTTGAAGTTAAGGAATGGTTGAGAAACCATTAAAATTTTCGCGAGTCTGATACTCGAAACCAATAACTGGAATGGCCTAGGGGAAAAGTACACACACCATTGTAATCGGGCGACTTTCTACTTTCAGATGCAACAGGAATTTCTCAAGTTCGTCAATCCGTTCGCGAGATATGGGAGTTTGAAGTTAAGGAATGTTTGAGAAACCATCAAAATTGTCGCATGTCTGACACTCAAAACCAACAACTACTATGGCCTAGGGCAAAAATACACATACCGTTGTAATCGGACGAGTTTCTGCTTTCCGATGCAACAGGAATTCCTCGAGTTCGTCAATCCGTTCGCGAGATATGGGAGTTTGAAGTTAAGGAATGGTTGAGAAACCATCAAAATTTTCGCAAGTCTGATACTCGAAACCAATAACTGCAATGGCCTAGGGGAAAAATACATATACCGTTGTAATCGGTCGAGTTTCTACTTTAAGATGCAACACGAATTTCTAGAGTTCGTCAATCCGTTCGCGAGATATGGGAGTTTGAAGTTAAGGAATGGTTGAGAAACCATCAAAATTGTCGCATGTCTGACACTCGAAACCAACAACTACTATGGCCTAGGGCAAAAATACATATACCGTTGTAATCGGGCGAGTTTCTACTTTAAGATGCAACACGAATTTCTAGAGTTCGTCAATCCGTTCGCGAGATATGGGAGTTTGAAGTTAAGGAATGGTTGAGAAACCATCAAAATTGTCGCATGTCTGACACTCGAAACCAACAACTACTATGGCCTAGGGCAAAAATACACATACCGTTGTAATCGGACGAGTTTCTGCTTTCAGATGCAACAGGAATTTCTCGAGTTCGTCAATCCGTTCGCGAGATATGGGAGTTTCGAGTTAAGGAATGGTTGAGAAACCATCAAAATTTTCGCAAGTCTGATACTCGAAACCAATAGCTGGAATGGCTTAGGGGAAAAGTACACACACAATTGTAATCGGGCGAGTTTCTGCTTTCAGATCCAACAGGAATTTCTCGAGTTCGTCAATCCGTTCGCGAGATATGGGAGTTTGAAGTTAAGGAATGGTTGAGAAACCATCAAAATTTTCGCAAGTCTGATACTCGAAACCAATAACTGGAATGGCATAGGGGAAAAGTACACACACCATTGTAATCGGGCGAGTTTCTACTTTCAGATGCAACAGGAATTTCTCGAGTTCGTCAATCCGTTCGCGAGATATGGGAGTTTTAAGTTAAGGAATGGTTGAGAAACCATCAAAATTTTCGCAAGTCTGATACTCGAAACCAATAACTGGAATGGCCTAGGGCAAAAATACACACACCGTTGTAATCTGGCGAGTTTCTACTTTCAGATGCAACAGGAATCTCTCGAGTTCGTCAATCCGTTCGCGAGATATGCGAGTTTGAAGTTAAGGAATGGTTGAGAAACCATCAAAATTTTCGCAAGTCTGATACTCGAAACCAATAACTGCAATGGCCTAGGGGAAAAATACATATACCGTTGTAATCGGTCGAGTTTCTGCTTTAAGATGCAACACGAATTTCTAGAGTTCGTCAATCCGTTCGCGAGATATGGGAGTTTGAAGTTAAGGAATGGTTGAGAAACCATCAAAATTGTCGCATGTCTGACACTCGAAACCAACAACTACTATGGCCTAGGGCAAAAATACACATACCGTTGTAATCGGACGAGTTTCTGCTTTCAGATGCAACAGGAATTTCTCGAGTTCGTCAATCCGTTCGCGAGATATGGGAGTTTGAAGTTAAGGAATGGTTGAGAAACCATCAAAATTTTCGCAAGTCTGATACTCGAAACCAATAGCTGGAATGGCTTAGGGGAAAAGTACACACACAATTGTAATCCGGCGAGTTTCTGCTTTCAGATCCAACAGGAATTTCTCGAGTTCGTCAATCCGTTCGCGAGATATGGGAGTTTGAAGTTAAGGAATGGTTGAGAAACCATCAAAATTTTCGCAAGTCTGATACTCGAAACCAATAACTGGAATGGCCTAGGGGAAAAGTACACACACCATTGTAATCGGGCGAGTTTCTACTTTCAGATGCAACAGGAATTTCTCGAGTTCGTCAATCCGTTCGCGAGATATGGGAGTTTTAAGTTAAGGAATGGTTGAGAAACCATCAAAATTTTCGCAAGTCTGATACTCGAAACCAATAAACACTGTGGCCTAGGGCAAAAATACACATACCGTTGTAATCGGGCGAGATCTGCTTTCAGATGCAACAGGAATCTCTCGAGTTCGTCAATCCGTTCGCGAGATATGCGAGTTTGAAGTTAAGGAATGGTTGAGAAACCATCAAAATTTTCGCAAGTCTGATACTCGAAACCAATAACTGGTATGGCTTAGGGGAAAAGTACACACACCATTGTAATCGGGTGTGTTTCTACTTTCAGATGCAACAGGAATTTCTCGAGTTCGTCAATCCGTTTGCGAGATATGGGAGTTTGAAGTTAAGGAATGGTTGAGAAACCATCAAAATTTTCGCAAGTCTGATACTCGAAACAAATAACTACAATGGCCTGGGGGAAAAGTACACACACCATTGTAATCGGGTGTGTTTCTACTTTCAGATGCAACAGGAATTTGTCGAGTTCGTCAATCCGTTCGCGAGATATGGGAGTTTGAAATTAAGGAATGATGGAGAAACCATCAAAATTTTCGTAAGTCTGATACTCGAAACCAATAACTGGAATGGCCTAGCGGAAAAGTATACACACCATTGTAATCGGGCGAGTTTCTACTTTCAGATGCAACAGGAATTTTTCGAATTCGTCAATCCGTTCGCGAGATATGGGAGTTTGAAGTTAAGGAATGGTTGAGAAACCATCAAAATTTTCGCAAGTCTGATACTCGAAACCAATAACTGGAATGGCCTAGGGGAAAAGTACACACACCATTATAATCGGGCGACTTTCTACTTTCAGATGCAACAGGAATTTCTCGAGTTCGTCAATCCGTTCGCGAGATATGGGAGTTTGAAGTTAAGGAATGTTTGAGAAACCATCAAAATTTTCGCAAGTCAGATACTCGAAACAAATAACTGGTATGGCTTAGGGGAAAAGTACACACACCATTGTAATCGGGTGTGTATCTACTTTCAGATGCAACAGGAATTTCTCTAGTTCGTCAATCCGTTTGCGAGATATGGGATTTTGAAGTTAAGGAATGGTTGAGAAACCATCAAAATTTTCGCAAGTCTGATACTCGAAACAAATAACTACAATGGCCTGGGGGAAAAATACACATACCGTTGTAATCGGGAGAGTTTCTACTTTCAGATGCAACTGGAATTTCTCGAGTTCGTCAATCCGTTCGCGAGATATGGGAGTTTGAAGTTAAGGAATGGTTGAGAAACCATCAAAATTTTCGCAAGTCTGATACTCGAAACCAATAACTGGAATGGCCTAGGGGAAAAGTACACACACCATTGTAATCGGGTGTGTTTCTACTTTCAGATGCAACAGGAATTTGTCGAGTTCGTCAATCCATTCGCGAGATATGGGAGTTTGAAATTAAGGAATGATTGAGAAACCATCAAAATTTTCGCAAGACTGATACTCGAAACCAATAACTGGAATGGCCTAGCGGAAAAGTACACACACCATTGTAATCGGGCGAGTTTCTACTTTCAGATGCAACAGGAATTTTTCGAGTTCGTCAATCCGTTCGCGAGATATGGGAGTTTGAAGTTAAGGAATGGTTGAGAAACCATTAAAATTTTCGCGAGTCTGATACTCGAAACCAATAACTGGAATGGCCTAGGGGAAAAGTACACACACCATTGTAATCGGGCGACTTTCTACTTTCAGATGCAACAGGAATTTCTCGAGTTCGTCAATCCGTTCGCGAGATATGGGAGTTTGAAGTTAAGGAATGTTTGAGAAACCATCAAAATTTTCGCGAGTCTGATACTCGAAACCAATAACTGGAATGGCCTAGGGGAATAGTACACACACCATTGTAATCGGGCGACTTTCTACTTTCAGATGCAACAGGAATTTCTCGAGTTCGTCAATCCGTTCGCGAGATATGGGAGTTTGAAGTTAAGGAATGTTTGAGAAACCATCAAAATTTTCGCAAGTCAGATACTCGAAACAAATAACTGGTATGGCTTAGGGGAAAAGTACGCACACCATTGTAATCGGGTGTGTTTCTACTTTCAGATGCAACAGGAATTTCTCGAGTTCGTCAATCCGTTTGCGAGATATGGGAGTTTGAAGTTAAGGAATGGTTGAGAAACCATCAAAATTTTCGCAAGTCCGATACTCGAAACAAATAACTGGTATGGCTTAGGGGAAAAGTACACACACCATTGTAATCGGGTGTGTTTCTACTTTCAGATGCAACAGGAATTTGTCGAGTTCGTCAATCCATTCGCGAGATATGGGAGTTTGAAATTAAGGAATGATTGAGAAACCATCAAAATTTTCGCAAGTCTGATACTCGAAACCAATAACTGGAATGGCCTAGCGGAAAAGTACACACACCATTGTAATCGGGCGAGTTTCTACTTTCAGATGCAACAGGAATTTTTCGAGTTCGTCAATCCGTTCGCGAGATATGGGAGTTTGAAGTTAAGGAATGGTTGAGAAACCATTAAAATTTTCGCGAGTCTGATACTCGAAACCAATAACTGGAATGGCCTAGGGGAAAAGTACACACACCATTGTAATCGGGCGACTTTCTACTTTCAGATGCAACAGGAATTTCTCGAGTTCGTCAATCCGTTCGCGAGATACGGGAGTTTGAAGTTAAGAAATGTTTGAGAAACCATCAAAATTTTCGCAAGTCAGATACTCGAAACCAATAACTGGAATGGCCTAGGGGAATAGTACACGCACCATTGTAATCGGGCGACTTTCTACTTTCAGATGCAACAGGAATTTCTCGAGTTCGTCAATCCGTTCGCGAGATATGGGAGTTTGAAGTTAAGGAATGTTTGAGAAACCATCAAAATTTTCGCAAGTCAGATACTCGAAACAAATAACTGGTATGCCTTAGGGGAAAAGTACACACACCATTGTAATCGGGTGTGTTTCTACTTTCAGATGCAACAGGAATTTCTCGAGTTCGTCAATCCGTTCGCGAGATATGGGAGTTTGAAGTTAAGGAATGGTTGAGAAACCATCAAAATTTTCGCAAGTCTGATACTCGAAACCAATAACTGGAATGGCCTAGGGGAAAAGTACACACACCATTGTAATCGGGCGAGTTTCTACTTTCAGATGCAACAGGAATTTCTCGAGTTCATCTATCCGTTCGCAAGATATGGGAGTTTGAAGTTAAGGAATGGTTGAGAAACCATCAAAATTTTCGCAAGTCGGATACTCGAAACCAATAACTGGTATGGCTTAGGGGGAAAGTGCACACGCCATTGTAATCGGTTGTGTTTCTACTTTCAGATGCAACAGGAACTTCTCGAGTTCGTCAATCCGTTTGCGAGATATGGGAGTTTGAAGTTAAGGAATGGTTGAGAAACCATCAAAATTTTCGCAAGTCTGATACTCGAAACCAATAACTACAATGGCCTGGGGGAAAAATACACATACCGTTGTAATCGGGAGAGTTTCTACTTTCAGATGCAACAGGAATTTCTCGAGTTCGTCAATCCGTTCGCGAGATATGGGAGTTTGCAATTAAGGAATGATTGAGAAACCATCAAAATTTTCGCAAGTCCGATACTCGAAACCAATAACTGGAATGGCCTAGCGGAAAAGTACACACAGCATTGTAATCGGGCGAGTTTCTACTTTCAGATGCAACAGGAATTTCTCGAGTTCGTCAATCCTTTCGCGAGATATGGGAGTTTGAAGTTAAGGAATGGTTGAGAAACCATCAAAATTTTCGCAAGTCTGATACTCGAAACAAATAACTACAATGGCCTGCGGGAAAAATACACATACCGTTGTAATCGGGAGAGTTTCTACTTTCAGATGCAACAGGAATTTGTCGAGTTCGTCAATCCGGTCGCGAGATATGGGAGTTTGAAATTAAGGAATGATGGAGAAACCATCAAAATTTTCGCAAGTCTGATACTCGAAACCAATAACTGGAATGGCCTAGCGGAAAAGTACACACACCATTGTAATCGGGCGAGTTTCTACTTTCAGATGCAACAGGAATTTTTCGAGTTCGTCAATCCGTTCGCGAGATATGGGAGTTTGAAGTTAAGGAATGGTTGAGAAACCATTAAAATTTTCGCGAGTCTGATACTCGAAACCAATAACTGGAATGGCCTAGGGGAAAAGTACACACACCATTGTAATCGGGCGAGTTTCTACTTTCAGATGCAACAGGAATTTGTCGAGTTCGTCTTTCCGTTCCCGAGATATGGGAGTTTGAAGTTAAGGAATGGTTGAGAATCCATCAAAATTTTCGCAAATCTGATACTCGAAACCAATAACTACTATGGCCTAGGGCAAAAATACACATACCGTTGTAATCGGACGAGTTTCTGCTTTCAGATGCAACAGGAATTTCTCGAGTTCGTCAATCCGTTCGCGAGATATGGGGGTTTGAAGTTAAGGAATGGTTGAGAAACCATCAAAATTTTCGCAAGACTGATACTCGAAACCAATAACTACATATGGCCTAAGGAAAAAATACACATACCGTTGTAATCGGGCGTGTTTCTGCTTTCAGATGCAACAGGAATTTCTCGAGTTCATCTATCCGTTCGCGAGATATGGGAGTTTGAAGTTAAGGAATGGTTGAGAAACCATCAAAATTTTCGCAAGTCGCATACTCGAAACCAATAACTGGTATGGCTTAGGGGAAAGTGCACACGCCATTGTAATCGGTTGTGTTTCTACTTTCAGATGCAACAGGAATTTCTCGAGTTCGTCAATCCGTTCGCGAGATATGGGAGTTTGAAGTTAAGGAATGTTTGAGAAACCATCAAAATTTTCGCAAGTCAGATACTCGAAACCAATAACTGGAATGGCCTAGGGGAAAAGTACACACACCATTGTAATCGGGCGACTTTCTACTTTCAGACGCAACAGGAATTTCTCGAGTTCGTCAATCCGTTCGCGAGATATGGGAGTTTGAAGTTAAGGAATGTTTGAGAAACCATCAAAATTTTCGCAAGTCAGATACTCGAAACAAATAACTGGTATGGCTTAAGGGAAAAGTACACACACCATTGTAATCGGGTGTGTTTCTACTTTCAGATGCAACAGGAATTTCTCGAGTTCGTCAATCCGTTCGCGAGATATGGGAGTTTGAAATTAAGGAATGATTGAGAAACCATCAAAATTTTCGCAAGTCCGATACTCGAAACCAATAACTGGAATGGCCTAGGGGAAAAGTACACACACCATTGTAATCGGGCGAGTTTCTACTTTCAGATGCAACAGGAATTTCTCGAGTTCATCTATCCGTTCGCGAGATATGGGAGTTTGAAGTTAAGGAATGGTTGAGAATCCATCAAAATTTTCGCAAGTCAGATACTCGAAACAAATAACTGGTATGGCTTAGGGGAAAAGTACACACACCATTGTAATCGGGTGTGTTTCTACTTTCAGATGCAACAGGAATTTCTCGAGTTCGTCAATCCGTTCGCGAGATATGGGAGTTTGAAGTTAAGGAATGGTTGAGAAACCATCAAAATTTTCGCAAGTCTGATACTCGAAACCAATAACTGGAATGGCCTAGGGGAAAAGTACACACACCATTGTAATCGGGTGTGTTTCTACTTTCAGATGCAACAGGAATTTCTCGAGTTCTTCTATCCGTTCGCGAGATATGGGAGTTTGAAGTTAAGGAATGGTTGAGAAACCATCAAAATTTTCGCAAGTCGGATACTCGAAACCAATAACTGGTATGGCTTAGGGGGAAAGTGCACACGCCATTGTAATCGGTTGTGTTTCTACTTTCAGATGCAACAGGAACTTCTCGAGTTCGTCAATCCGTTTGCGAGATATGGGAGTTTGAAGTTAAGGAATGGTTGAGAAACCATCAAAATTTTCGCAAGTCTGATACTCGAAACCAATAACTACAATGGCCTGGGGGAAAAATACACATACCGTTGTAATCGGGAGAGTTTCTACTTTCAGATGCAACAGGAATTTCTCGAGTTCGTCAATCCGTTCGCGAGATATGGGAGTTTGAAATTAAGGAATGATTGAGAAACCATCAAAATTTTCGCAAGTCCGATACTCGAAACCAATAACTGGAATGGCCTAGCGGAAAAGTACACACAGCATTGTAATCGGGCGAGTTTCTACTTTCAGATGCAACAGGAATTTCTCGAGTTCGTCAATCCGTTCGCGAGATATGGGAGTTTGAAATTAAGGAATGATGGAGAAACCATCAAAATTTTCGCAAGTCTGATTCTCGAAACCAATAACTGGAATGGCCTAGCGGAAAAGTACACACACCATTGTAATCGGGCGAGTTTCTACTTTCAGATGCAACACGAATTTCTAGAGTTCGTCAATCCGTTCGCGAGATATGGGAGTTTGAAGTGAAGGAATGGTTGAGAAACCATCAAAATTTTCGCATGTCTGATACTCGAAACCAATAACTACTATGCCCTAGGGCAAAAATACACATACCGTTGTAATCGGACGAGTTTCTGCTTTCAGATGCAACAGGAATTTCTCGAGTTCGTCAATCCGTTCGCGAGATATGGGGGTTTGAAGTTAAGGAATGGTTGAGAAACCATCAAAATTTTCGCAAGACTGATACTCGAAACCAATAACTACATATGGCCTAAGGCAAAAATACACATACCGTTGTAATCGGGCGTGTTTCTGCTTTCAGATGCAACAGGAGTTTCTCGAGTTCGTCAATCCGTTCGCGAGATATGGGAGTTTGAAGTTAAGGAATGGTTGAGAAACCATCAAAATTGTCGCAAGTCTGATACTCGAAACCAATAACTGGTATGGCTTAGGGGCAAAGTACACACACCATTGTAATCGGGTGTGTTTCTACTTTCAGATGCAACAGGAATTTGTCGAGTTCGTCAATCCGTTTGCGAGATATGGGAGTTTGAAGTTAAGGAATGGTTGAGAAACCATCAAAATTGTCGCAAGTCTGATACTCGAAACCAATAACTGGTATGGCTTAGGGGAAATGTACACACACCATTGTAATCGGGTGTGTTTCTACTTTCAGATGCAACAGGAATTTCTCGAGTTCGTCAATCCGTTTGCGAGATATGGGAGTTTGAAGTTAAGGAATGGTTGAGAAACCATCAAAATTTTCGCAAGTCGGATACTCGAAACCAATAACTGGTATGGCTTAGGGGGAAAGTGCACACGCCATTGTAATCGGTTGTGTTTCTACTTTCATATGCAACAGGAATTTCTCGAGTTCGTCAATCCGTTTGCGAGATATGGGAGTTTGATGTTAAAGAATGGTTGAGAAACCATCAAAATTTTCGCAAGTCTGATACTCGAAACCAATAACTACAATGGCCTGGGGGAAAAATACACATACCGTTGTAATCGGGAGAGTTTCTACTTTCAGATGCAACAGGAACTTCTCGAGTTCGTCAATCCGTTCGCGAGATATGGGAGTTTGAAGTTAAGGAATGGTTGAGAAACCATCAAAATTTTCGCAAGTCTGATACTCGAAACCAATAACTGGAATGGCCTAGCGGAAAAGTACACACACCATTGTAATCGGGCGAGTTTCTACTTTCAGATGCAACAGGAATTTTTCGAGTTCGTCAATCCGTTCGCGAGATATGGGAGTTTGAAGTTAAGGAATGGTTGAGAAACCATTAAAATTTTCGCGAGTCTGATACTCGAAACCAATAACTGGAATGGCCTAGGGGAAAAGTACACACACCATTGTAATCGGGCGACTTTCTACTTTCAGATGCAACAGGAATTTCTCGAGTTCGTCAATCCGTTCGCGAGATACGGGAGTTTGAAGTTAAGAAATGTTTGAGAAACCATCAAAATTTTCGCAAGTCAGATACTCGAAACCAATAACTGGAATGGCCTAGGGGAATAGTACACGCACCATTGTAATCGGGCGACTTTCTACTTTCAGATGCAACAGGAATTTCTCGAGTTCGTCAATCCGTTCGCGAGATATGGGAGTTTGAAGTTAAGGAATGTTTGAGAAACCATCAAAATTTTCGCAAGTCAGATACTCGAAACAAATAACTGGTATGCCTTAGGGGAAAAGTACACACACCATTGTAATCGGGTGTGTTTCTACTTTCAGATGCAACAGGAATTTCTCGAGTTCGTCAATCCGTTCGCGAGATATGGGAGTTTGAAGTTAAGGAATGGTTGAGAAACCATCAAAATTTTCGCAAGTCTGATACTCGAAACCAATAACTGGAATGGCCTAGGGGAAAAGTACACACACCATTGTAATCGGGCGAGTTTCTACTTTCAGATGCAACAGGAATTTCTCGAGTTCATCTATCCGTTCGCAAGATATGGGAGTTTGAAGTTAAGGAATGGTTGAGAAACCATCAAAATTTTCGCAAGTCGGATACTCGAAACCAATAACTGGTATGGCTTAGGGGGAAAGTGCACACGCCATTGTAATCGGTTGTGTTTCTACTTTCAGATGCAACAGGAACTTCTCGAGTTCGTCAATCCGTTTGCGAGATATGGGAGTTTGAAGTTAAGGAATGGTTGAGAAACCATCAAAATTTTCGCAAGTCTGATACTCGAAACCAATAACTACAATGGCCTGGGGGAAAAATACACATACCGTTGTAATCGGGAGAGTTTCTACTTTCAGATGCAACAGGAATTTCTCGAGTTCGTCAATCCGTTCGCGAGATATGGGAGTTTGCAATTAAGGAATGATTGAGAAACCATCAAAATTTTCGCAAGTCCGATACTCGAAACCAATAACTGGAATGGCCTAGCGGAAAAGTACACACACCATTGTAATCGGGCGACTTTCTACTTTCAGATGCAACAGGAATTTCTCGAGTTCGTCAATCCTTTCGCGAGATATGGGAGTTTGAAGTTAAGGAATGGTTGAGAAACCATCAAAATTTTCGCAAGTCTGATACTCGAAACAAATAACTACAATGGCCTGCGGGAAAAATACACATACCGTTGTAATCGGGAGAGTTTCTACTTTCAGATGCAACAGGAATTTGTCGAGTTCGTCAATCCGGTCGCGAGATATGGGAGTTTGAAATTAAGGAATGATGGAGAAACCATCAAAATTTTCGCAAGTCTGATACTCGAAACCAATAACTGGAATGGCCTAGCGGAAAAGTACACACACCATTGTAATCGGGCGAGTTTCTACTTTCAGATGCAACAGGAATTTTTCGAGTTCGTCAATCCGTTCGCGAGATATGGGAGTTTGAAGTTAAGGAATGGTTGAGAAACCATTAAAATTTTCGCGAGTCTGATACTCGAAACCAATAACTGGAATGGCCTAGGGGAAAAGTACACACACCATTGTAATCGGGCGAGTTTCTACTTTCAGATGCAACAGGAATTTGTCGAGTTCGTCTTTCCGTTCCCGAGATATGGGAGTTTGAAGTTAAGGAATGGTTGAGAATCCATCAAAATTTTCGCAAATCTGATACTCGAAACCAATAACTACTATGGCCTAGGGCAAAAATACACATACCGTTGTAATCGGACGAGTTTCTGCTTTCAGATGCAACAGGAATTTCTCGAGTTCGTCAATCCGTTCGCGAGATATGGGGGTTTGAAGTTAAGGAATGGTTGAGAAACCATCAAAATTTTCGCAAGACTGATACTCGAAACCAATAACTACATATGGCCTAAGGAAAAAATACACATACCGTTGTAATCGGGCGTGTTTCTGCTTTCAGATGCAACAGGAATTTCTCGAGTTCATCTATCCGTTCGCGAGATATGGGAGTTTGAAGTTAAGGAATGGTTGAGAAACCATCAAAATTTTCGCAAGTCGCATACTCGAAACCAATAACTGGTATGGCTTAGGGGAAAGTGCACACGCCATTGTAATCGGTTGTGTTTCTACTTTCAGATGCAACAGGAATTTCTCGAGTTCGTCAATCCGTTCGCGAGATATGGGAGTTTGAAGTTAAGGAATGTTTGAGAAACCATCAAAATTTTCGCAAGTCAGATACTCGAAACCAATAACTGGAATGGCCTAGGGGAAAAGTACACACACCATTGTAATCGGGCGACTTTCTACTTTCAGACGCAACAGGAATTTCTCGAGTTCGTCAATCCGTTCGCGAGATATGGGAGTTTGAAGTTAAGGAATGTTTGAGAAACCATCAAAATTTTCGCAAGTCAGATACTCGAAACAAATAACTGGTATGGCTTAAGGGAAAAGTACACACACCATTGTAATCGGGTGTGTTTCTACTTTCAGATGCAACAGGAATTTCTCGAGTTCGTCAATCCGTTCGCGAGATATGGGAGTTTGAAATTAAGGAATGATTGAGAAACCATCAAAATTTTCGCAAGTCCGATACTCGAAACCAATAACTGGAATGGCCTAGGGGAAAAGTACACACACCATTGTAATCGGGCGAGTTTCTACTTTCAGATGCAACAGGAATTTCTCGAGTTCATCTATCCGTTCGCGAGATATGGGAGTTTGAAGTTAAGGAATGGTTGAGAATCCATCAAAATTTTCGCAAGTCAGATACTCGAAACAAATAACTGGTATGGCTTAGGGGAAAAGTACACACACCATTGTAATCGGGTGTGTTTCTACTTTCAGATGCAACAGGAATTTCTCGAGTTCGTCAATCCGTTCGCGAGATATGGGAGTTTGAAGTTAAGGAATGGTTGAGAAACCATCAAAATTTTCGCAAGTCTGATACTCGAAACCAATAACTGGAATGGCCTAGGGGAAAAGTACACACACCATTGTAATCGGGTGTGTTTCTACTTTCAGATGCAACAGGAATTTCTCGAGTTCTTCTATCCGTTCGCGAGATATGGGAGTTTGAAGTTAAGGAATGGTTGAGAAACCATCAAAATTTTCGCAAGTCGGATACTCGAAACCAATAACTGGTATGGCTTAGGGGGAAAGTGCACACGCCATTGTAATCGGTTGTGTTTCTACTTTCAGATGCAACAGGAACTTCTCGAGTTCGTCAATCCGTTCGCGAGATATGGGGGTTTGAAGTTAAGGAATGGTTGAGAAACCATCAAAATTTTCGCAAGACTGATACTCGAAACCAATAACTACATATGGCCTAAGGCAAAAATACACATACCGTTGTAATCGGGCGTGTTTCTGCTTTCAGATGCAACAGGAGTTTCTCGAGTTCGTCAATCCGTTCGCGAGATATGGGAGTTTGAAGTTAAGGAATGGTTGAGAAACCATCAAAATTGTCGCAAGTCTGATACTCGAAACCAATAACTGGTATGGCTTAGGGGCAAAGTACACACACCATTGTAATCGGGTGTGTTTCTACTTTCAGATGCAACAGGAATTTGTCGAGTTCGTCAATCCGTTTGCGAGATATGGGAGTTTGAAGTTAAGGAATGGTTGAGAAACCATCAAAATTGTCGCAAGTCTGATACTCGAAACCAATAACTGGTATGGCTTAGGGGAAATGTACACACACCATTGTAATCGGGTGTGTTTCTACTTTCAGATGCAACAGGAATTTCTCGAGTTCGTCAATCCGTTTGCGAGATATGGGAGTTTGAAGTTAAGGAATGGTTGAGAAACCATCAAAATTTTCGCAAGTCGGATACTCGAAACCAATAACTGGTATGGCTTAGGGGGAAAGTGCACACGCCATTGTAATCGGTTGTGTTTCTACTTTCATATGCAACAGGAATTTCTCGAGTTCGTCAATCCGTTTGCGAGATATGGGAGTTTGATGTTAAAGAATGGTTGAGAAACCATCAAAATTTTCGCAAGTCTGATACTCGAAACCAATAACTACAATGGCCTGGGGGAAAAATACACATACCGTTGTAATCGGGAGAGTTTCTACTTTCAGATGCAACAGGAACTTCTCGAGTTCGTCAATCCGTTCGCGAGATATGGGAGTTTGAAGTTAAGGAATGGTTGAGAAACCATCAAAATTTTCGCAAGTCTGATACTCGAAACCAATAACTGGAATGGCCTAGCGGAAAAGTACACACACCATTGTAATCGGGCGAGTTTCTACTTTCAGATGCAACAGGAATTTTTCGAGTTCGTCAATCCGTTCGCGAGATATGGGAGTTTGAAGTTAAGGAATGGTTGAGAAACCATTAAAATTTTCGCGAGTCTGATACTCGAAACCAATAACTGGAATGGCCTAGGGGAAAAGTACACACACCATTGTAATCGGGCGACTTTCTACTTTCAGATGCAACAGGAATTTCTCGAGTTCGTCAATCCGTTCGCGAGATACGGGAGTTTGAAGTTAAGAAATGTTTGAGAAACCATCAAAATTTTCGCAAGTCAGATACTCGAAACCAATAACTGGAATGGCCTAGGGGAATAGTACACGCACCATTGTAATCGGGCGACTTTCTACTTTCAGATGCAACAGGAATTTCTCGAGTTCGTCAATCCGTTCGCGAGATATGGGAGTTTGAAGTTAAGGAATGTTTGAGAAACCATCAAAATTTTCGCAAGTCAGATACTCGAAACAAATAACTGGTATGCCTTAGGGGAAAAGTACACACACCATTGTAATCGGGTGTGTTTCTACTTTCAGATGCAACAGGAATTTCTCGAGTTCGTCAATCCGTTCGCGAGATATGGGAGTTTGAAGTTAAGGAATGGTTGAGAAACCATCAAAATTTTCGCAAGTCTGATACTCGAAACCAATAACTGGAATGGCCTAGGGGAAAAGTACACACACCATTGTAATCGGGCGAGTTTCTACTTTCAGATGCAACAGGAATTTCTCGAGTTCATCTATCCGTTCGCAAGATATGGGAGTTTGAAGTTAAGGAATGGTTGAGAAACCATCAAAATTTTCGCAAGTCGGATACTCGAAACCAATAACTGGTATGGCTTAGGGGGAAAGTGCACACGCCATTGTAATCGGTTGTGTTTCTACTTTCAGATGCAACAGGAACTTCTCGAGTTCGTCAATCCGTTTGCGAGATATGGGAGTTTGAAGTTAAGGAATGGTTGAGAAACCATCAAAATTTTCGCAAGTCTGATACTCGAAACCAATAACTACAATGGCCTGGGGGAAAAATACACATACCGTTGTAATCGGGAGAGTTTCTACTTTCAGATGCAACAGGAATTTCTCGAGTTCGTCAATCCGTTCGCGAGATATGGGAGTTTGCAATTAAGGAATGATTGAGAAACCATCAAAATTTTCGCAAGTCCGATACTCGAAACCAATAACTGGAATGGCCTAGCGGAAAAGTACACACACCATTGTAATCGGGCGACTTTCTACTTTCAGATGCAACAGGAATTTCTCGAGTTCGTCAATCCTTTCGCGAGATATGGGAGTTTGAAGTTAAGGAATGGTTGAGAAACCATCAAAATTTTCGCAAGTCTGATACTCGAAACAAATAACTACAATGGCCTGCGGGAAAAATACACATACCGTTGTAATCGGGAGAGTTTCTACTTTCAGATGCAACAGGAATTTGTCGAGTTCGTCAATCCGGTCGCGAGATATGGGAGTTTGAAATTAAGGAATGATGGAGAAACCATCAAAATTTTCGCAAGTCTGATACTCGAAACCAATAACTGGAATGGCCTAGCGGAAAAGTACACACACCATTGTAATCGGGCGAGTTTCTACTTTCAGATGCAACAGGAATTTTTCGAGTTCGTCAATCCGTTCGCGAGATATGGGAGTTTGAAGTTAAGGAATGGTTGAGAAACCATTAAAATTTTCGCGAGTCTGATACTCGAAACCAATAACTGGAATGGCCTAGGGGAAAAGTACACACACCATTGTAATCGGGCGAGTTTCTACTTTCAGATGCAACAGGAATTTGTCGAGTTCGTCTTTCCGTTCCCGAGATATGGGAGTTTGAAGTTAAGGAATGGTTGAGAATCCATCAAAATTTTCGCAAATCTGATACTCGAAACCAATAACTACTATGGCCTAGGGCAAAAATACACATACCGTTGTAATCGGACGAGTTTCTGCTTTCAGATGCAACAGGAATTTCTCGAGTTCGTCAATCCGTTCGCGAGATATGGGGGTTTGAAGTTAAGGAATGGTTGAGAAACCATCAAAATTTTCGCAAGACTGATACTCGAAACCAATAACTACATATGGCCTAAGGAAAAAATACACATACCGTTGTAATCGGGCGTGTTTCTGCTTTCAGATGCAACAGGAATTTCTCGAGTTCATCTATCCGTTCGCGAGATATGGGAGTTTGAAGTTAAGGAATGGTTGAGAAACCATCAAAATTTTCGCAAGTCGCATACTCGAAACCAATAACTGGTATGGCTTAGGGGAAAGTGCACACGCCATTGTAATCGGTTGTGTTTCTACTTTCAGATGCAACAGGAATTTCTCGAGTTCGTCAATCCGTTCGCGAGATATGGGAGTTTGAAGTTAAGGAATGTTTGAGAAACCATCAAAATTTTCGCAAGTCAGATACTCGAAACCAATAACTGGAATGGCCTAGGGGAAAAGTACACACACCATTGTAATCGGGCGACTTTCTACTTTCAGACGCAACAGGAATTTCTCGAGTTCGTCAATCCGTTCGCGAGATATGGGAGTTTGAAGTTAAGGAATGTTTGAGAAACCATCAAAATTTTCGCAAGTCAGATACTCGAAACAAATAACTGGTATGGCTTAAGGGAAAAGTACACACACCATTGTAATCGGGTGTGTTTCTACTTTCAGATGCAACAGGAATTTCTCGAGTTCGTCAATCCGTTCGCGAGATATGGGAGTTTGAAATTAAGGAATGATTGAGAAACCATCAAAATTTTCGCAAGTCCGATACTCGAAACCAATAACTGGAATGGCCTAGGGGAAAAGTACACACACCATTGTAATCGGGCGAGTTTCTACTTTCAGATGCAACAGGAATTTCTCGAGTTCATCTATCCGTTCGCGAGATATGGGAGTTTGAAGTTAAGGAATGGTTGAGAATCCATCAAAATTTTCGCAAGTCAGATACTCGAAACAAATAACTGGTATGGCTTAGGGGAAAAGTACACACACCATTGTAATCGGGTGTGTTTCTACTTTCAGATGCAACAGGAATTTCTCGAGTTCGTCAATCCGTTCGCGAGATATGGGAGTTTGAAGTTAAGGAATGGTTGAGAAACCATCAAAATTTTCGCAAGTCTGATACTCGAAACCAATAACTGGAATGGCCTAGGGGAAAAGTACACACACCATTGTAATCGGGTGTGTTTCTACTTTCAGATGCAACAGGAATTTCTCGAGTTCTTCTATCCGTTCGCGAGATATGGGAGTTTGAAGTTAAGGAATGGTTGAGAAACCATCAAAATTTTCGCAAGTCGGATACTCGAAACCAATAACTGGTATGGCTTAGGGGGAAAGTGCACACGCCATTGTAATCGGTTGTGTTTCTACTTTCAGATGCAACAGGAACTTCTCGAGTTCGTCAATCCGTTTGCGAGATATGGGAGTTTGAAGTTAAGGAATGGTTGAGAAACCATCAAAATTTTCGCAAGTCTGATACTCGAAACCAATAACTACAATGGCCTGGGGGAAAAATACACATACCGTTGTAATCGGGAGAGTTTCTACTTTCAGATGCAACAGGAATTTCTCGAGTTCGTCAATCCGTTCGCGAGATATGGGAGTTTGAAATTAAGGAATGATTGAGAAACCATCAAAATTTTCGCAAGTCCGATACTCGAAACCAATAACTGGAATGGCCTAGCGGAAAAGTACACACAGCATTGTAATCGGGCGAGTTTCTACTTTCAGATGCAACAGGAATTTCTCGAGTTCGTCAATCCGTTCGCGAGATATGGGAGTTTGAAATTAAGGAATGATGGAGAAACCATCAAAATTTTCGCAAGTCTGATTCTCGAAACCAATAACTGGAATGGCCTAGCGGAAAAGTACACACACCATTGTAATCGGGCGAGTTTCTACTTTCAGATGCAACACGAATTTCTAGAGTTCGTCAATCCGTTCGCGAGATATGGGAGTTTGAAGTGAAGGAATGGTTGAGAAACCATCAAAATTTTCGCATGTCTGATACTCGAAACCAATAACTACTATGCCCTAGGGCAAAAATACACATACCGTTGTAATCGGACGAGTTTCTGCTTTCAGATGCAACAGGAATTTCTCGAGTTCGTCAATCCGTTCGCGAGATATGGGGGTTTGAAGTTAAGGAATGGTTGAGAAACCATCAAAATTTTCGCAAGACTGATACTCGAAACCAATAACTACATATGGCCTAAGGCAAAAATACACATACCGTTGTAATCGGGCGTGTTTCTGCTTTCAGATGCAACAGGAGTTTCTCGAGTTCGTCAATCCGTTCGCGAGATATGGGAGTTTGAAGTTAAGGAATGGTTGAGAAACCATCAAAATTGTCGCAAGTCTGATACTCGAAACCAATAACTGGTATGGCTTAGGGGCAAAGTACACACACCATTGTAATCGGGTGTGTTTCTACTTTCAGATGCAACAGGAATTTGTCGAGTTCGTCAATCCGTTTGCGAGATATGGGAGTTTGAAGTTAAGGAATGGTTGAGAAACCATCAAAATTGTCGCAAGTCTGATACTCGAAACCAATAACTGGTATGGCTTAGGGGAAATGTACACACACCATTGTAATCGGGTGTGTTTCTACTTTCAGATGCAACAGGAATTTCTCGAGTTCGTCAATCCGTTTGCGAGATATGGGAGTTTGAAGTTAAGGAATGGTTGAGAAACCATCAAAATTTTCGCAAGTCGGATACTCGAAACCAATAACTGGTATGGCTTAGGGGGAAAGTGCACACGCCATTGTAATCGGTTGTGTTTCTACTTTCATATGCAACAGGAATTTCTCGAGTTCGTCAATCCGTTTGCGAGATATGGGAGTTTGATGTTAAAGAATGGTTGAGAAACCATCAAAATTTTCGCAAGTCTGATACTCGAAACCAATAACTACAATGGCCTGGGGGAAAAATACACATACCGTTGTAATCGGGAGAGTTTCTACTTTCAGATGCAACAGGAACTTCTCGAGTTCGTCAATCCGTTCGCGAGATATGGGAGTTTGAAGTTAAGGAATGGTTGAGAAACCATCAAAATTTTCGCAAGTCTGATACTCGAAACCAATAACTGGAATGGCCTAGGGGAAAAGTACACACACCATTGTAATCGGGCGAGTTTCTACTTTCAAATGCAACAGGAACTTTTTGAGTTCGTCAATCCGTTCGCGAGATATGGGAGTTTGAAGTTAAGGAATGGTTGAGAAACCATTAAAATTTTCGCGAGTCTGATACTCGAAACCAATAACTGGAATGGCCTAGGGGAAAAGTACACACACCATTGTAATCGGGCGACTTTCTACTTTCAGATGCAACAGGAATTTCTCGAGTTCGTCAATCCGTTCGCGAGATATGGGAGTTTGAAGTTAAGGATTGCTTGAAAAACCATCAAAATTTTCGCAAGTCAGATACTCGAAACAAATAACTGGTATGGCTTAGGGGAAAAGTACACACACCATTGTAATCGGGTGTGTCTCTACTTTCAGATGCAACAGGATTTTCTCGAGTTCGTCCATCCGTTTGCGAGATATGGGTGTTTGAAGTTAAGGAATGGTTGAGAAACCATCAAAATTTTCGCAAGTCTGATACTCGAAACAAATAACTACAATGGCCTGGGGGAAAAATACACATACCGTTGTAATCGGGAGAGTTTCTACTTTCAGATGCAACTGGAATTTCTCGAGTTCGTCAATCCGTTCGCGAGATATGGGAGTTTGAAGTGAAGGAATGGTTGAGAAACCATCAAAATTTTCGCATGTCTGATACTCGAAACCAATAACTACTATGCCCTAGGGCAAAAATACACATACCGTTGTAATCGGACGAGTTTCTGCTTTCAGATGCAACAGGAATTTCTCGAGTTCGTCAATCCGTTCGCGAGATATGGGGGTTTGAAGTTAAGGAATGGTTGAGAAACCATCAAAATTTTCGCAAGACTGGTACTCGAAACCAATAACTACATATGGCCTAAGGCAAAAATACACATACCGTTGTAATCGGGCGTGTTTCTGCTTTCAGATGCAACAGGAGTTTCTCGAGTTCGTCAATCCGTTCGCGAGATATGGGAGTTTGAAGTTAAGGATTGCTTGAAAAACCATCAAAATTTTCGCAAGTCAGATACTCGAAACAAATAACTGGTATGGCTTAGGGGAAAAGTACACACACCATTGTAATCGGGTGTGTCTCTACTTTCAGATGCAACAGGATTTTCCCGAGTTCGTCCATCCGTTTGCGAGATATGGGTGTTTGAAGTTAAGGAATGGTTGAGAATCCATCAAAATTTTCGCAAATCTGATACTCGAAACCAATAACTACAATGGCCTAGGGGGAAAATACATATACCGTTGTAATCGGGCGAGTTTCTACTTTAAGATGCAACACGAATTTCTAGAGTTCGTCAATCCTTTCGCGAGATATGGGAGTTTGAAGTGAAGGAATGGTTGAGAAACCATCAAAATTTTCGCATGTCTGATATTCGAAACCAATAACTACTATGCCCTAGGGCAAAAATACACATACCGTTGTAATCGGACGAGTTTCTGCTTTCAGATGCAACAGGAATTTCTCGAGTTCGTCAATCCGTTCGCGAGATATGGGGGTTTGAAGTTAAGGAATGGTTGAGAAACCATCAAAATTTTCGCAAGTCTGATACTCGAAACCAATAACTACATATGGCCTAAGGCAAAAATACACATACCGTTGTAATCGGGCGAGTTTCTGCTTTCAGATGCAACAGGAGTTTCTCGAGTTCGTCAATCCGTTCGCGAGATATGGGAGTTTGAAGTTAAGGAATGGTTGAGAATCCATCAAAACTTTCGCAAATCTGATACTCGAAACCAATAACTGGAATGGCCTAGCGGAAAAGTACACACACCATTGTAATCGGGCGAGGTTCTACTTTCAGATGCAACAGGAATTTTTCGAGTTCGTCAATCCGTTCGCGAGATATGGGAGTTTGAAGTTAAGGAATGGTTGAGAAACCATTAAAATTTTCGCGAGTCCGATACTCGAAACCAATAACTGGAATGGCCTAGGGGAAAAGTACACACACCATTGTAATCGGGCGACTTTCTACTTTCAGATGCAACAGGAATTTCTCGAGTTCGTCAATCCGTTCGCGAGATATGGGAGTTTGAAGTTGAGGAATGTTTGAGAAACCATCAAAATTTTCGCAAGTCAGATACTCGAAACCAATAACTGGAATGGCCTAGCGGAAAAGCACACACAGCATTGTAATCGGGCGAGTTTCTACTTTCAGATGCAACAGGAATTTCTCGAGTTCGTCAATCCGTTCGCGAGATATGGGAGTTTGAAGTTAAGGAATGGTTGAGAAACCATCAAAATTTTCGCAAGTCTGATACTCGAAACAAATAACTACAATGGCCTGGGGGAAAAATACACATACCGTTGTAATCGGGAGAGTTTCTACTTTCAGATGCAACTGGAATTTCTCGAGTTCGTCAATCCGTTCGCGAGATATGGGAGTTTGAAGTTAAGGAATGGTTGAGAAACCATCAAAATTTTCGCAAGTCTGATACTCGAAACCAATAACTGGTATGGCTTAGGGGAAAGTGCACACGCCATTGTAATCGGTTGTGTTTCTACATTCAGATGCAACAGGAATTTCTCGAGTTCGTCAATCCGTTTGCGAGATATGGGAGTTTGAAGTTAAGGAATGGTTGAGAAACCATCAAAATTTTCGCAAGTCTGATACTCGAAACCAACAACTACAATGGCCTGGGGGAAAAATACACATACCGTTGTAATCGGGAGAGTTTCTACTTTCAGATGCAACAGGAATTTGTCGAGTTCGTCAATCCGTTCGCGAGATATGGGAGTTTGAAATTAAGGAATGAAGGAGAAACCATCAAAATTTTCGCATGTCTGATACTCGAAACCAATAACTACTATGCCGTAGGGCAAAAATACACATACCGTTGTAATCGGACGAGTTTCTGCTTTCAGATGCAACAAGAATTTCTCGAGTTCGTCAATCCGTTCGCGAGATATGGGAGTTTGAAGTTAAGGAATGGTTGAGAAACCATCAAAATTGTCGCAAGTCTGATACTCGAAACCAATAACTGGTATGGCTTAAGGGAAAAGTACACACACCATTGTAATCGGGTGTGTTTCTACTTTCAGATGCAACAGGAATTTCTCGAGTTCGTCAATCCGTTCGCGAGATATGGGAGTTTGAAGTGAAGGAATGGTTGAGAAACCATCAAAATTTTCGCATGTCTGATACTCGAAACCAATAACTACTATGCCCTAGGGCAAAAATACACATACCGTTGTAATCGGACGAGTTTCTGCTTTCAGATGCAACAGGAATTTCTCGAGTTCGTCAATCCGTTCGCGAGATATGGGAGTTTGAAGTTAAGGATTGCTTGAAAAACCATCAAAATTTTCGCAAGTCAGATACTCGAAACAAATAACTGGTATGGCTTAGGGGAAAAGTACACACACCATTGTAATCGGGTGTGTCTCTACTTTCAGATGCAACAGGATTTTCTCGAGTTCGTCCATCCGTTTGCGAGATATGGGTGTTTGAAGTTAAGGAATGGTTGAGAATCCATCAAAATTTTCGCAAGTCGGATACTCGAAACCAATAACTGGTATGGCTTAGGGGGAAAGTGCACACGCCATTGTAATCGGTTGTGTTTCTACTTTCAGATGCAACAGGAATTTCTCGAGTTCGTCAATCCGTTTGCGAGATATGGGAGTTTGATGTTAAGGAATGGTTGAGAAACCATCAAAATTTTCGCAAGTCTGATACTCGAAACCAATAACTACAATGGCCTGGGGGAAAAATACACATACCGTTGTAATCGGGAGAGTTTCTACTTTCAGATGCAACAGGAACTTCTCGAGTTCGTCACTCCGTTCGCGAGATATGGGAGTTTGAAGTTAAGGAATGGTTGAGAAACCATCAAAATTTTCGCAAGTCTGATACTCGAAACCAATAACTGGAATGGCCTAGGGGAAAAGTACACACACCATTGTAATCGGGCGAGTTTCTACTTTCAAATGCAACAGGAACTTTTTGAGTTCGTCAATCCGTTCGCGAGATATGGGAGTTTGAAGTTAAGGAATGGTTGAGAAACCATTAAAATTTTCGCGAGTCTGATACTCGAAACCAATAACTGGAATGGCCTAGGGGAAAAGTACACACACCATTGTAATCGGGCGACTTTCTACTTTCAGATGCAACAGGAATTTCTCGAGTTCGTCAATCCGTTCGCGAGATATGGGAGCTTGAAGTTAAGGATTGCTTGAAAAACCATCAAAATTTTCGCAAGTCAGATACTCGAAACAAATAACTGGTATGGCTTAGGGGAAAAGTACACACACCATTGTAATCGGGTGTGTCTCTACTTTCAGATGCAACAGGATTTTCTCGAGTTCGTCCATCCGTTTGCGAGATATGGGTGTTTGAAGTTAAGGAATGGTTGAGAAACCATCAAAATTTTCGCAAGTCTGATACTCGAAACAAATAACTACAATGGCCTGGGGGAAAAATACACATACCGTTGTAATCGGGAGAGTTTCTACTTTCAGATGCAACTGGAATTTCTCGAGTTCGTCAATCCGTTCGCGAGATATGGGAGTTTGAAGTGAAGGAATGGTTGAGAAACCATCAAAATTTTCGCATGTCTGATACTCGAAACCAATAACTACTATGCCCTAGGGCAAAAATACACATACCGTTGTAATCGGACGAGTTTCTGCTTTCAGATGCAACAGGAATTTCTCGAGTTCGTCAATCCGTTCGCGAGATATGGGGGTTTGAAGTTAAGGAATGGTTGAGAAACCATCAAAATTTTCGCAAGACTGGTACTCGAAACCAATAACTACATATGGCCTAAGGCAAAAATACACATACCGTTGTAATCGGGCGTGTTTCTGCTTTCAGATGCAACAGGAGTTTCTCGAGTTCGTCAATCCGTTCGCGAGATATGGGAGTTTGAAGTTAAGGATTGCTTGAAAAACCATCAAAATTTTCGCAAGTCAGATACTCGAAACAAATAACTGGTATGGCTTAGGGGAAAAGTACACACACCATTGTAATCGGGTGTGTCTCTACTTTCAGATGCAACAGGATTTTCCCGAGTTCGTCCATCCGTTTGCGAGATATGGGTGTTTGAAGTTAAGGAATGGTTGAGAATCCATCAAAATTTTCGCAAATCTGATACTCGAAACCAATAACTACAATGGCCTAGGGGGGAAATACATATACCGTTGTAATCGGGCGAGTTTCTACTTTAAGATGCAACACGAATTTCTAGAGTTCGTCAATCCTTTCGCGAGATATGGGAGTTTGAAGTGAAGGAATGGTTGAGAAACCATCAAAATTTTCGCATGTCTGATACTCGAAACCAATAACTACTATGCCCTAGGGCAAAAATACACATACCGATGTAATCGGACGAGTTTCTGCTTTCAGATGCAACAGGAATTTCTCGAGTTCGTCAATCCGTTCGCGAGATATGGGGGTTTGAAGTTAAGGAATGGTTGAGAAGCCATCAAAATTTTCGCAAGACTGGTACTCGAAACCAATAACTACATATGGCCTAAGGCAAAAATACACATACCGTTGTAATCGGGCGTGTTTCTGCTTTCAGATGCAACAGGAGTTTCTCGAGTTCGTCAATCCGTTCGCGAGATATGGGAGTTTGAAGTTAAGGATTGCTTGAAAAACCATCAAAATTTTCGCATGTCAGATACTCGAAACAAATAACTGGTATGGCTTAGGGGAAAAGTACACACACCATTGTAATCGGGTGTGTCTCTACTTTCAGATGCAACAGGATTTTCCCGAGTTCGTCCATCCGTTTGCGAGATATGGGTGTTTGAAGTTAAGGAATGGTTGAGAATCCATCAAAATTTTCGCAAATCTGATACTCGAAACCAATAACTACAATGGCCTAGGGGGGAAATACATATACCGTTGTAATCGGGCGAGTTTCTACTTTAAGATGCAACACGAATTTCTAGAGTTCGTCAATCCTTTCGCGAGATATGGGAGTTTGAAGTGAAGGAATGGTTGAGAAACCATCAGAATTTTCGCATGTCTGATACTCGAAACCAATAACTACTATGCCCTAGGGCAAAAATACACATACCGTTGTAATCGGACGAGTTTCTGCTTTCAGATGCAACAGGAATTTCTCGAGTTCGTCAATCCGTTCGCGAGATATGGGAGTTTGAAGTTAAGGAATGGTTGAGAATCCATCAAAATTTTCGCAAATCTGATACTCGAAACCAATAACTACAATGGCCTAGGGGGAAAATACATATACCGTTGTAATCGGGCGAGTTTCTACATTAAGATGCAACACGAATTTCTACAGTTCGTCAATCCGTTCGCGAGATATGGGAGTTTGAAGTGAAGGAATGGTTGAGAAACCATCAAAATTTTCGCACGTCTGATACTCGAAACCAATAACTACTATGCCGTAGGGCAAAAATACACATACCGTTGTAATCGGACGAGTTTCTGCTTTCAGATGCAACAAGAATTTCTCGAGTTCGTCAATCCGTTCGCGAGATATGGGAGTTTGAAGTTAAGGAATGGTTGAGAAACCATCAAAATTGTCGCAAGTCTGATACTCGAAACCAATAACTGGTATGGCTTAAGGGAAAAGTACACATACCGTTGTAATCGGGCGAGTTTCTGCTTTCAGATGCAACAGGAGTTTCTCGAGTTCGTCAATCCGTTCGCGAGATATGGGAGTTTGAAGTTAAGGTATGGTTGAGAATCCATCAAAACTTTCGCAAATCTGATACTCGAAACCAATAACTGGAATGGCCTAGCGGAAAAGTACACACACCATTGTAATCGGGCGAGGTTCTACTTTCAGATGCAACAGGAATTTTTCGAGTTCGTCAATCCGTTCGCGAGATATGGGAGTTTGAAGTTAAGGAATGGTTGAGAAACCATTAAAATTTTCGCGAGTCTGATACTCGAAACCAATAACTGGAATGGCCTAGGGGAAAAGTACACACACCATTGTAATCGGGCGACTTTCTACTTTCAGATGCAACAGGTATTTCTCGAGTTCGTCAATCCGTTCGCGAGATATGGGGGTTTGAAGTTAAGGAATGTTTGAGAAACCATCAAAATTTTCGCAAGTCAGATACTCGAAACCAATAACTGGAATGGCCTAGCGGAAAAGCACACACAGCATTGTAATCGGGCGAGTTTCTACTTTCAGATGCAACAGGAATTTCTCGAGTTCGTCAATCCGTTCGCGAGATATGGGAGTTTGAAGTTAAGGAATGGTTGAGAAACCATCAAAATTTTCGCAAGTCTGATACTCGAAACAAATAACTACAATGGCCTGGGGGAAAAATACACATACCGTTGTAATCGGGAGAGTTTCTACTTTCAGATGCAACTGGAATTTCTCGAGTTCGTCAATCCGTTCGCGAGATATGGGAGTTTGAAGTTAAGGAATGGTTGAGAAACCATCAAAATTTTCGCAAGTCTGATACTCGAAACCAATAACCGGTATGGCTTAGGGGAAAGTGCACACGCCATTGTAATCGGTTGTGTTTCTACATTCAGATGCAACAGGAATTTCTCGAGTTCGTCAATCCGTTTGCGAGATATGGGAGTTTGAAGTTAAGGAATGGTTGAGAAACCATCAAAATTTTCGCAAGTCTGATTCTCGAAACCAATAACTGGAATGGCCTAGCGGAAAAGTACACACACCATTGTAATCGGGCGAGTTTCTACTTTCAGATGCAACAGGAATTTTTCGAGTTCGTCAATCCGTTCGCGAGATATGGGAGTTTGAAGTTAAGGAATGGTTGAGAAACCATTAAAATTTTCGCGAGTCTGATACTCGAAACCAATAACTGGAATGGCCTAGGGGAAAAGTACACACACCATTGTAATCGGGCGAGTTTCTACTTTCAGATGCAACAGGAATTTGTCGAGTTCGTCAATCCGTTCCCGAGATATGGGAGTTTGAAGTTAAGGAATGGTTGAGAATCCATCAAAATTTTCGCAAATCTGATACTCGAAACCAATAACTACAATGGCCTAGGGGGAAAATACATATACCGCTGTAATCGGGCGAGTTTCTACATTAAGATGCAACACGAATTTCTAGAGTTCGTCAATCCGTTCGCGAGATATGGGAGTTTGAAGTGAAGGAATGGTTGAGAAACCATCAAAATTTTCGCATGTCTGATACTCGAAACCAATAACTACTATGCCGTAGGGCAAAAATACACATACCGTTGTAATCGGACGAGTTTCTGCTTTCAGATGCAACAAGAATTTCTCGAGTTCGTCAATCCGTTCGCGAGATATGGGAGTTTGAAGTTAAGGAATGGTTGAGAAACCATCAAAATTGTCGCAAGTCTGATACTCGAAACCAATAACTGGTATGGCTTAAGGGAAAAGTACACACACCATTGTAATCGGTTGTGTTTCTACTTTCAGATGCAACAGGAATTTCTCGAGTTCGTCAATCCGTTCGCGAGATATGGGAGTTTGAAGTGAAGGAATGGTTGAGAAACCATCAAAATTTTCGCATGTCTGATACTCGAAACCAATAACTACTATGCCCTAGGGCAAAAATACACATACCGTTGTAATCGGACGAGTTTCTGCTTTCAGATGCAACAGGAATTTCTCGAGTTCGTCAATCCGTTCGCGAGATATGGGGGTTTGAAGTTAAGGAATGGTTGAGAAACCATCAAAATTTTCGCAAGACTGATACTCGAAACCAATAACTACATATGGCCTAAGGCAAAAATACACATACCGTTGTAATCGGGCGTGTTTCTGCTTTCAGATGCAACAGGAGTTTCTCGAGTTCGTCAATCCGTTCGCGAGATATGGGAGTTTGAAGTTAAGGATTGCTTGAAAAACCATCAAAATTTTCGCAAGTCAGATACTCGAAACAAATAACTGGTATGGCTTAGGGGAAAAGTACACACACCATTGTAATCGGGTGTGTCTCTACTTTCAGATGCAACAGGATTTTCTCGAGTTCGTCCATCCGTTTGCGAGATATGGGTGTTTGAAGTTAAGGAATGGTTGAGAATCCATCAAAATTTTCGCAAATCTGATACTCGAAACCAATAACTACAATGGACTAGGGGGAAAATACATATACCGTTGTAATCGGGCGAGTTTCTACTTTAAGATGCAACACGAATTTCTAGAGTTCGTCAATCCTTTCGCGAGATATGGGAGTTTGAAGTGAAGGAATGGTTGAGAAACCATCAAAATTTTCGCATGTCTGATACTCGAAACCAATAACTACTATGCCCTAGGGCAAAAATACACATACCGTTGTAATCGGGAGAGTTTCTACTTTCAGATGCAACAGGAATTTGTCAAGTTTGTCAATCCGTTCGCGAGATATGGGAGTTTGAAATTAAGGAATGATGGAGAAACCATCAAAATTTTCGCAAGTCTGATTCTCGAAACCAATAACTGGAATGGCCTAGCGGAAAAGTACACACACCATTGTAATCGGGCGAGTTTCTACTTTCAGATGCAACAGGAATTTTTCGAGTTCGTCAATCCGTTCGCGTGATATGGGAGTTTGAAGTTAAGGAATGGTTGAGAAACCATTAAAATTTTCGCGAGTCTGATACTCGAAACCAATAACTGGAATGGCCTAGGGGAAAAGTACACACACCATTGTAATCGGGCGAGTTTCTACTTTCAGATGCAACAGGAATTTGTCGAGTTCGTCAATCCGTTCCCGAGATATGGGAGTTTGAAGTTAAGGAATGGTTGAGAATCCATCAAAATTTTCGCAAATCTGATACTCGAAACCAATAACTACAATGGCCTAGGGGGAAAATACATATACCGTTGTAATCGGGCGAGTTTCTACATTAAGATGCAACACGAATTTCTACAGTTCGTCAATCCGTTCGCGAGATATGGGAGTTTGAAGTGAAGGAATGGTTGAGAAACCATCAAAATTTTCGCACGTCTGATACTCGAAACCAATAACTACTATGCCGTAGGGCAAAAATACACATACCGTTGTAATCGGACGAGTTTCTGCTTTCAGATGCAACAAGAATTTCTCGAGTTCGTCAATCCGTTCGCGAGATATGGGAGTTTGAAGTTAAGGAATGGTTGAGAAACCATCAAAATTGTCGCAAGTCTGATACTCGAAACCAATAACTGGTATGGCTTAAGGGAAAAGTACACATACCGTTGTAATCGGGCGAGTTTCTGCTTTCAGATGCAACAGGAGTTTCTCGAGTTCGTCAATCCGTTCGCTAGATATGGGAGTTTGAAGTTAAGGTATGGTTGAGAATCCATCAAAACTTTCGCAAATCTGATACTCGAAACCAATAACTGGAATGGCCTAGCGGAAAAGTACACACACCATTGTAATCGGGCGAGATTCTACTTTCAGATGCAACAGGAATTTTTCGAGTTCGTCAATCCGTTCGCGAGGTATGGGAGTTTGAAGTTAAGGAATGGTTGAGAAACCATTAAAATTTTCGCGAGTCTGATACTCGAAACCAATAACTGGAATGGCCTAGGGGAAAAGTACACACACCATTGTAATCGGGCGACTTTCTACTTTCAGATGCAACAGGAATTTCTCGAGTTCGTCAATCCGTTCGCGAGATATGGGAGTTTGAAGTTGAGGAATGTTTGAGAAACCATCAAAATTTTCGCAAGTCAGATACTCGAAACCAATAACTGGAATGGCCTAGCGGAAAAGCACACACAGCATTGTAATCGGGCGAGTTTCTACTTTCAGATGCAACAGGAATTTCTCGAGTTCGTCAATCCGTTCGCGAGATATGGGAGTTTGAAGTTAAGGAATGGTTGAGAAACCATCAAAATTTTCGCAAGTCTGATACTCGAAACAAATAACTACAATGGCCTGGGGGAAAAATACACATACCGTTGTAATCGGGAGAGTTTCTACTTTCAGATGCAACTGGAATTTCTCGAGTTCGTCAATCCGTTCGCGAGATATGGGAGTTTGAAGTTAAGGAATGGTTGAGAAACCATCAAAATTTTCGCAAGTCTGATACTCGAAACCAATAACTGGTATGGCTTAGGGGAAAGTGCACACGCCATTGTAATCGGTTGTGTTTCTACATTCAGATGCAACAGGAATTTCTCGAGTTCGTCAATCCGTTTGCGAGATATGGGAGTTTGAAGTTAAGGAATGGTTGAGAAACCATCAAAATTTTCGCAAGTCTGATACTCGAAACCAACAACTACAATGGCCTGGGGGAAAAATACACATACCGTTGTAATCGGGAGAGTTTCTACTTTCAGATGCAACAGGAATTTGTCGAGTTCGTCAATCCGTTCGCGAGATATGGGAGTTTGAAATTAAGGAATGAAGGAGAAACCATCAAAATTTTCGCAAGTCTGATTCTCGAAACCAATAACTGGAATGGCCTAGCGGAAAAGTACACACACCATTGTAATCGGGCGAGTTTCTACTTTCAGATGCAACAGGAATTTTTCGAGTTCGTCAATCCGTTCGCGAGATATGGGAGTTTGAAGTTAAGGAATGGTTGAGAAACCATTAAAATTTTCGCGAGTCTGATACTCGAAACCAATAACTGGAATGGCCTAGGGGAAAAGTACACACACCATTGTAATCGGGCGAGTTTCTACTTTCAGATGCAACAGGAATTTGTCGAGTTCGTCAATCCGTTCCCGAGATATGGGAGTTTGAAGTTAAGGAATGGTTGAGAATCCATCAAAATTTTCGCAAATCTGATACTCGAAACCAATAACTACAATGGCCTAGGGGGAAAATACATATACCGCTGTAATCGGGCGAGTTTCTACATTAAGATGCAACACGAATTTCTAGAGTTCGTCAATCCGTTCGCGAGATATGGGAGTTTGAAGTGAAGGAATGGTTGAGAAACCATCAAAATTTTCGCATGTCTGATACTCGAAACCAATAACTACTATGCCGTAGGGCAAAAATACACATACCGTTGTAATCGGACGAGTTTCTGCTTTCAGATGCAACAAGAATTTCTCGAGTTCGTCAATCCGTTCGCGAGATATGGGAGTTTGAAGTTAAGGAATGGTTGAGAAACCATCAAAATTGTCGCAAGTCTGATACTCGAAACCAATAACTGGTATGGCTTAAGGGAAAAGTACACACACCATTGTAATCGGGTGTGTTTCTACTTTCAGATGCAACAGGAATTTCTCGAGTTCGTCAATCCGTTCGCGAGATATGGGAGTTTGAAGTGAAGGAATGGTTGAGAAACCATCAAAATTTTCGCATGTCTGATACTCGAAACCAATAACTACAATGCCCTAGGGCAAAAATACACATACCGTTGTAATCGGACGAGTTTCTGCTTTCAGATGCAACAGGAATTTCTCGAGTTCGTCAATCCGTTCGCGAGATATGGGGGTTTGAAGTTAAGGAATGGTTGAGAAACCATCAAAATTTTCGCAAGACTGATACTCGAAACCAATAACTACATATGGCCTAAGGCAAAAATACACATACCGTTGTAATCGGGCGTGTTTCTGCTTTCAGATGCAACAGGAGTTTCTCGAGTTCGTCAATCCGTTCGCGAGATATGGGAGTTTGAAGTTAAGGATTGCTTGAAAAACCATCAAAATTTTCGCAAGTCAGATACTCGAAACAAATAACTGGTATGGCTTAGGGGAAAAGTACACACACCATTGTAATCGGGTGTGTCTCTACTTTCAGATGCAACAGGATTTTCTCGAGTTCGTCCATCCGTTTGCGAGATATGGGTGTTTGAAGTTAAGGAATGGTTGAGAATCCATCAAAATTTTCGCAAATCTGATACTCGAAACCAATAACTACAATGGCCTAGGGGGAAAATACATATACCGTTGTAATCGGGCGAGTTTCTACTTTAAGATGCAACACGAATTTCTAGAGTTCGTCAATCCTTTCGCGAGATATGGGAGTTTGAAGTGAAGGAATGGTTGAGAAACCATCAAAATTTTCGCATGTCTGATACTCGAAACCAATAACTACTATGCCCTAGGGCAAAAATACACATACCGTTGTAATCGGGAGAGTTTCTACTTTCAGATGCAACAGGAATTTGTCGAGTTTGTCAATCCGTTCGCGAGATATGGGAGTTTGAAATTAAGGAATGATGGAGAAACCATCAAAATTTTCGCAAGTCTGATTCTCGAAACCAATAACTGGAATGGCCTAGCGGAAAAGTACACACACCATTGTAATCGGGCGAGTTTCTACTTTCAGATGCAGCAGGAATTTTTCGAGTTCGTCAATCCGTTCGCGAGATATGGGAGTTTGAAGTTAAGGAATGGTTGAGAAACCATTAAAATTTTCGCGAGTCTGATACTCGAAACCAATAACTGGAATGGCCTAGGGGAAAAGTACACACACCATTGTAATCGGGCGAGTTTCTACTTTCAGATGCAACAGGAATTTGTCGAGTTCGTCAATCCGTTCCCGAGATATGGGAGTTTGAAGTTAAGGAATGGTTGAGAATCCATCAAAATTTTCGCAAATCTGATACTCGAAACCAATAACTACAATGGCCTAGGGGGAAAATACATATACCGTTGTAATCGGGCGAGTTTCTACATTAAGATGCAACACGAATTTCTAGAGTTCGTCAATCCGTTCGCGAGATATGGGAGTTTGAAGTGAAGGAATGGTTGAGAAACCATCAAAATTTTCGCATGTCTGATACTCGAAACCAATAACTACTATGCCGTAGGGCAAAAATACACATACCGTTGTAATCGGACGAGTTTCTGCTTTCAGATGCAACAAGAATTTCTCGAGTTCGTCAATCCGTTCGCGAGATATGGGAGTTTGAAGTTAAGGAATGGTTGAGAAACCATCAAAATTGTCGCAAGTCTGATACTCGAAACCAATAACTGGTATGGCTTAAGGGAAAAGTACACACACCATTGTAATCGGGTGTGTTTCTACTTTCAGATGCAACAGGAATTTCTCGAGTTCGTCAATCCGTTCGCGAGATATGGGAGTGTGAAGTTAAGGAATGGTTGAGAAACCATCAAAATTTTCGCAAGTCTGATACTCGAAACCAATAACTGGAATGGCCTAGGGGAAAAGTACACACACCATTGTAATCGGGCGAGTTTCTACTTTCAGATGCAACAGGAATTTCTCGAGTTCATCTATCCGTTCGCGAGATATGGGAGTTTGAAGTTAAGGAATGGTTGAGAAACCATCAAAATTGTCGCAAGTCTGATACTCGAAACCAATAACTGGTATGGCTTAGGGGAAATGTACACACACCATTGTAATCGGGTGTGTTTCTACTTTCAGATGCAACAGGAATTTCTCGAGTTCGTCAATCCGTTTGCGAGATATGGGAGTTTGAAGTTAAGGAATGGTTGAGAAACCATCAAAATTTTCGCAAGTCTGATACTCGAAACAAATAACTACTATGGCCTGGGGGAAAAATACACATACCGTTGTAATCGGGAGAGTTTCTACTTTCAGATGCAACTGGAATTTCTCGAGTTCGTCAATCCGTTCGCGAGATATGGGAGTTTGAAGTTAAGGAATGGTTGAGAAACCATCAAAATTTTCGCAAGTCTGATACTCGAAACCAATAACTGGGATGGCCTAGGGGAAAACTACACACACCATTGTAATTGGGCGAGTTTCTACTTTCAGATGCAACAGGAATTTGTCGAGTTCGTCAATCCGTTCCCGAGATATGGGAGTTTGAAGTTAAGGAATGGTTGAGAATCCATCAAAATTTTCGCAAATCTGATACTCGAAACCAATAACTACAATGGCCTAGGGGGAAAATACATATACCGTTGTAATCGGGCGACTTTCTACTTTAAGATGCAACTGGAATTTCTCCAGTTCGTCAATCCGTTCGCGAGATATGGGAGTTTGAAGTTAAGGAATGGTTGAGAAACCATCAAAATTTTCGCAAGTCTGATACTCGAAACCAATAACTACATATGGCCTAAGGCAAAAATACACATACCGTTGTAATCGGGCGAGTTTCTGCTTTCAGATGCAACAGGAGTTTCTCGAGTTCGTCAATCCGTTCGCGAGATATGGGAGTTTGAAGTTAAGGAATGGTTGAGAATCCATCAAAACTTTCGCAAATCTGATACTCGAAACCAATAACTACAATGGCCTAGGGGAAAAATACATATACCGTTGTAATCGGGCGAGTTTCTACTTTAAGATGCAATACGAATTTCTAGAGTTCGTCAATCTGTTCGCGAGATATGGGAGTTTGAAGTGAAGGAATGGTTGAGAAACCATCAAAATTGTCGCAAGTCTGATACTCGAAACCAATAACTACTATGCCGTAGGGCAAAAATACACATACCGTTGTAATCGGACGAGTTTCTGCTTTCAGATGCAACAAGAATTTCTCGAGTTCGTCAATCCGTTCGCGAGATATGGGAGTTTGAAGTTAAGGAATGGTTGAGAAACCATCAAAATTGTCGCAAGTCTGATACTCGAAACCAATAACTGGTATGGCTTAAGGGAAAAGTACACACACCATTGTAATCGGTTGTGTTTCTACTTTCAGATGCAACAGGAATTTCTCGAGTTCGTCAATCCGTTCGCGAGATATGGGAGTTTGAAATGAAGGAATGGTTGAGAAACCATCAAAATTTTCGCATGTCTGATACTCGAAACCAATAACTACTATGCCCTAGGGCAAAAATACACATACCGTTGTAATCGGACGAGTTTCTGCTTTCAGATGCAACAGGAATTTCTCGAGTTCGTCAATCCGTTCGCGAGATATGGGGGTTTGAAGTTAAGGAATGGTTGAGAAACCATCAAAATTTTCGCAAGACTGATACTCGAAACCAATAACTACATATGGCCTAAGGCAAAAATACACATACCGTTGTAATCGGGCGTGTTTCTGCTTTCAGATGCAACAGGAGTTTCTCGAGTTCGTCAATCCGTTCGCGAGATATGGGAGTTTGAAGTTAAGGATTGCTTGAAAAACCATCAAAATTTTCGCAAGTCAGATACTCGAAACAAATAACTGGTATGGCTTAGGGGAAAAGTACACACACCATTGTAATCGGGTGTGTCTCTACTTTCAGATGCAACAGGATTTTCTCGAGTTCGTCCATCCGTTTGCGAGATATGGGTGTTTGAAGTTAAGGAATGGTTGAGAATCCATCAAAATTTTCGCAAATCTGATACTCGAAACCAATAACTACAATGGACTAGGGGGAAAATACATATACCGTTGTAATCGGGCGAGTTTCTACTTTAAGATGCAACACGAATTTCTAGAGTTCGTCAATCCTTTCGCGAGATATGGGAGTTTGAAGTGAAGGAATGGTTGAGAAACCATCAAAATTTTCGCATGTCTGATACTCGAAACCAATAACTACTATGCCCTAGGGCAAAAATACACATACCGTTGTAATCGGGAGAGTTTCTACTTTCAGATGCAACAGGAATTTGTCAAGTTTGTCAATCCGTTCGCGAGATATGGGAGTTTGAAATTAAGGAATGATGGAGAAACCATCAAAATTTTCGCAAGTCTGATTCTCGAAACCAATAACTGGAATGGCCTAGCGGAAAAGTACACACACCATTGTAATCGGGCGAGTTTCTACTTTCAGATGCAACAGGAATTTTTCGAGTTCGTCAATCCGTTCGCGTGATATGGGAGTTTGAAGTTAAGGAATGGTTGAGAAACCATTAAAATTTTCGCGAGTCTGATACTCGAAACCAATAACTGGAATGGCCTAGGGGAAAAGTACACACACCATTGTAATCGGGCGAGTTTCTACTTTCAGATGCAACAGGAATTTGTCGAGTTCGTCAATCCGTTCCCGAGATATGGGAGTTTGAAGTTAAGGAATGGTTGAGAATCCATCAAAATTTTCGCAAATCTGATACTCGAAACCAATAACTACAATGGCCTAGGGGGAAAATACATATACCGTTGTAATCGGGCGAGTTTCTACATTAAGATGCAACACGAATTTCTACAGTTCGTCAATCCGTTCGCGAGATATGGGAGTTTGAAGTGAAGGAATGGTTGAGAAACCATCAAAATTTTCGCACGTCTGATACTCGAAACCAATAACTACTATGCCGTAGGGCAAAAATACACATACCGTTGTAATCGGACGAGTTTCTGCTTTCAGATGCAACAAGAATTTCTCGAGTTCGTCAATCCGTTCGCGAGATATGGGAGTTTGAAGTTAAGGAATGGTTGAGAAACCATCAAAATTGTCGCAAGTCTGATACTCGAAACCAATAACTGGTATGGCTTAAGGGAAAAGTACACATACCGTTGTAATCGGGCGAGTTTCTGCTTTCAGATGCAACAGGAGTTTCTCGAGTTCGTCAATCCGTTCGCTAGATATGGGAGTTTGAAGTTAAGGTATGGTTGAGAATCCATCAAAACTTTCGCAAATCTGATACTCGAAACCAATAACTGGAATGGCCTAGCGGAAAAGTACACACACCATTGTAATCGGGCGAGATTCTACTTTCAGATGCAACAGGAATTTTTCGAGTTCGTCAATCCGTTCGCGAGGTATGGGAGTTTGAAGTTAAGGAATGGTTGAGAAACCATTAAAATTTTCGCGAGTCTGATACTCGAAACCAATAACTGGAATGGCCTAGGGGAAAAGTACACACACCATTGTAATCGGGCGACTTTCTACTTTCAGATGCAACAGGAATTTCTCGAGTTCGTCAATCCGTTCGCGAGATATGGGAGTTTGAAGTTGAGGAATGTTTGAGAAACCATCAAAATTTTCGCAAGTCAGATACTCGAAACCAATAACTGGAATGGCCTAGCGGAAAAGCACACACAGCATTGTAATCGGGCGAGTTTCTACTTTCAGATGCAACAGGAATTTCTCGAGTTCGTCAATCCGTTCGCGAGATATGGGAGTTTGAAGTTAAGGAATGGTTGAGAAACCATCAAAATTTTCGCAAGTCTGATACTCGAAACAAATAACTACAATGGCCTGGGGGAAAAATACACATACCGTTGTAATCGGGAGAGTTTCTACTTTCAGATGCAACTGGAATTTCTCGAGTTCGTCAATCCGTTCGCGAGATATGGGAGTTTGAAGTTAAGGAATGGTTGAGAAACCATCAAAATTTTCGCAAGTCTGATACTCGAAACCAATAACTGGTATGGCTTAGGGGAAAGTGCACACGCCATTGTAATCGGTTGTGTTTCTACATTCAGATGCAACAGGAATTTCTCGAGTTCGTCAATCCGTTTGCGAGATATGGGAGTTTGAAGTTAAGGAATGGTTGAGAAACCATCAAAATTTTCGCAAGTCTGATACTCGAAACCAACAACTACAATGGCCTGGGGGAAAAATACACATACCGTTGTAATCGGGAGAGTTTCTACTTTCAGATGCAACAGGAATTTGTCGAGTTCGTCAATCCGTTCGCGAGATATGGGAGTTTGAAATTAAGGAATGAAGGAGAAACCATCAAAATTTTCGCAAGTCTGATTCTCGAAACCAATAACTGGAATGGCCTAGCGGAAAAGTACACACACCATTGTAATCGGGCGAGTTTCTACTTTCAGATGCAACAGGAATTTTTCGAGTTCGTCAATCCGTTCGCGAGATATGGGAGTTTGAAGTTAAGGAATGGTTGAGAAACCATTAAAATTTTCGCGAGTCTGATACTCGAAACCAATAACTGGAATGGCCTAGGGGAAAAGTACACACACCATTGTAATCGGGCGAGTTTCTACTTTCAGATGCAACAGGAATTTGTCGAGTTCGTCAATCCGTTCCCGAGATATGGGAGTTTGAAGTTAAGGAATGGTTGAGAATCCATCAAAATTTTCGCAAATCTGATACTCGAAACCAATAACTACAATGGCCTAGGGGGAAAATACATATACCGCTGTAATCGGGCGAGTTTCTACATTAAGATGCAACACGAATTTCTAGAGTTCGTCAATCCGTTCGCGAGATATGGGAGTTTGAAGTGAAGGAATGGTTGAGAAACCATCAAAATTTTCGCATGTCTGATACTCGAAACCAATAACTACTATGCCGTAGGGCAAAAATACACATACCGTTGTAATCGGACGAGTTTCTGCTTTCAGATGCAACAAGAATTTCTCGAGTTCGTCAATCCGTTCGCGAGATATGGGAGTTTGAAGTTAAGGAATGGTTGAGAAACCATCAAAATTGTCGCAAGTCTGATACTCGAAACCAATAACTGGTATGGCTTAAGGGAAAAGTACACACACCATTGTAATCGGGTGTGTTTCTACTTTCAGATGCAACAGGAATTTCTCGAGTTCGTCAATCCGTTCGCGAGATATGGGAGTTTGAAGTGAAGGAATGGTTGAGAAACCATCAAAATTTTCGCATGTCTGATACTCGAAACCAATAACTACAATGCCCTAGGGCAAAAATACACATACCGTTGTAATCGGACGAGTTTCTGCTTTCAGATGCAACAGGAATTTCTCGAGTTCGTCAATCCGTTCGCGAGATATGGGGGTTTGAAGTTAAGGAATGGTTGAGAAACCATCAAAATTTTCGCAAGACTGATACTCGAAACCAATAACTACATATGGCCTAAGGCAAAAATACACATACCGTTGTAATCGGGCGTGTTTCTGCTTTCAGATGCAACAGGAGTTTCTCGAGTTCGTCAATCCGTTCGCGAGATATGGGAGTTTGAAGTTAAGGATTGCTTGAAAAACCATCAAAATTTTCGCAAGTCAGATACTCGAAACAAATAACTGGTATGGCTTAGGGGAAAAGTACACACACCATTGTAATCGGGTGTGTCTCTACTTTCAGATGCAACAGGATTTTCTCGAGTTCGTCCATCCGTTTGCGAGATATGGGTGTTTGAAGTTAAGGAATGGTTGAGAATCCATCAAAATTTTCGCAAATCTGATACTCGAAACCAATAACTACAATGGCCTAGGGGGAAAATACATATACCGTTGTAATCGGGCGAGTTTCTACTTTAAGATGCAACACGAATTTCTAGAGTTCGTCAATCCTTTCGCGAGATATGGGAGTTTGAAGTGAAGGAATGGTTGAGAAACCATCAAAATTTTCGCATGTCTGATACTCGAAACCAATAACTACTATGCCCTAGGGCAAAAATACACATACCGTTGTAATCGGGAGAGTTTCTACTTTCAGATGCAACAGGAATTTGTCGAGTTTGTCAATCCGTTCGCGAGATATGGGAGTTTGAAATTAAGGAATGATGGAGAAACCATCAAAATTTTCGCAAGTCTGATTCTCGAAACCAATAACTGGAATGGCCTAGCGGAAAAGTACACACACCATTGTAATCGGGCGAGTTTCTACTTTCAGATGCAGCAGGAATTTTTCGAGTTCGTCAATCCGTTCGCGAGATATGGGAGTTTGAAGTTAAGGAATGGTTGAGAAACCATTAAAATTTTCGCGAGTCTGATACTCGAAACCAATAACTGGAATGGCCTAGGGGAAAAGTACACACACCATTGTAATCGGGCGAGTTTCTACTTTCAGATGCAACAGGAATTTGTCGAGTTCGTCAATCCGTTCCCGAGATATGGGAGTTTGAAGTTAAGGAATGGTTGAGAATCCATCAAAATTTTCGCAAATCTGATACTCGAAACCAATAACTACAATGGCCTAGGGGGAAAATACATATACCGTTGTAATCGGGCGAGTTTCTACATTAAGATGCAACACGAATTTCTAGAGTTCGTCAATCCGTTCGCGAGATATGGGAGTTTGAAGTGAAGGAATGGTTGAGAAACCATCAAAATTTTCGCATGTCTGATACTCGAAACCAATAACTACTATGCCGTAGGGCAAAAATACACATACCGTTGTAATCGGACGAGTTTCTGCTTTCAGATGCAACAAGAATTTCTCGAGTTCGTCAATCCGTTCGCGAGATATGGGAGTTTGAAGTTAAGGAATGGTTGAGAAACCATCAAAATTGTCGCAAGTCTGATACTCGAAACCAATAACTGGTATGGCTTAAGGGAAAAGTACACACACCATTGTAATCGGGTGTGTTTCTACTTTCAGATGCAACAGGAATTTCTCGAGTTCGTCAATCCGTTCGCGAGATATGGGAGTGTGAAGTTAAGGAATGGTTGAGAAACCATCAAAATTTTCGCAAGTCTGATACTCGAAACCAATAACTGGAATGGCCTAGGGGAAAAGTACACACACCATTGTAATCGGGCGAGTTTCTACTTTCAGATGCAACAGGAATTTCTCGAGTTCATCTATCCGTTCGCGAGATATGGGAGTTTGAAGTTAAGGAATGGTTGAGAAACCATCAAAATTGTCGCAAGTCTGATACTCGAAACCAATAACTGGTATGGCTTAGGGGAAATGTACACACACCATTGTAATCGGGTGTGTTTCTACTTTCAGATGCAACAGGAATTTCTCGAGTTCGTCAATCCGTTTGCGAGATATGGGAGTTTGAAGTTAAGGAATGGTTGAGAAACCATCAAAATTTTCGCAAGTCTGATACTCGAAACAAATAACTACTATGGCCTGGGGGAAAAATACACATACCGTTGTAATCGGGAGAGTTTCTACTTTCAGATGCAACTGGAATTTCTCGAGTTCGTCAATCCGTTCGCGAGATATGGGAGTTTGAAGTTAAGGAATGGTTGAGAAACCATCAAAATTTTCGCAAGTCTGATACTCGAAACCAATAACTGGGATGGCCTAGGGGAAAACTACACACACCATTGTAATTGGGCGAGTTTCTACTTTCAGATGCAACAGGAATTTGTCGAGTTCGTCGATCCGTTCCCGAGATATGGGAGTTTGAAGTTAAGGAATGGTTGAGAATCCATCAAAATTTTCGCAAATCTGATACTCGAAACCAATAACTACAATGGCCTAGGGGGAAAATACATATACCGTTGTAATCGGGCGACTTTCTACTTTAAGATGCAACTGGACTTTCTCGAGTTCGTCAATCCGTTCGCGAGATATGGGAGTTTGAAGTTAAGGAATGGTTGAGAAACCATCAAAATTTTCGCAAGTCTGATACTCGAAACCAATAACTACATATGGCCTAAGGCAAAAATACACATACCGTTGTAATCGGGCGAGTTTCTGCTTTCAGATGCAACAGGAGTTTCTCGAGTTCGTCAATCCGTTCGCGAGATATGGGAGTTTGAAGTTAAGGAATGGTTGAGAATCCATCAAAACTTTCGCAAATCTGATACTCGAAACCAATAACTACAATGGCCTAGGGGAAAAATACATATACCGTTGTAATCGGGCGAGTTTCTACTTTAAGATGCAATACGAATTTCTAGAGTTCGTCAATCTGTTCGCGAGATATGGGAGTTTGAAGTGAAGGAATGGTTGAGAAACCATCAAAATTGTCGCAAGTCTGATACTCGAAACCAATAACTGGTATGGCTTAGGGGAAAAGTACACACACCATTGTAATCGGGTGTGTTTCTACTTTCAGATGCAACAGGAATTTCTCGAGTTCGTCAATCCGTTTGCGAGATATGGGAGTTTGAAGTTAAGGAATGGTTGAGAAACCATCAAAATTTTCGCAAGTCGGATACTCGAAACCAATAACTGGCATGGCTTAGGGGGAAAGTGCACACGCCATTGTAATCGGTTGTGTTTCTACTTTCAGATGCAACAGGAATTTCTCGAGTTCGTCAATCCGTTTGCGAGATATGGGAGTTTGAAGTTAAGGAATGGTTGAGAAACCATCAAAATTTTCGCAAGTCTGACGCTCGAAACCAATAACTACAATGGCCTGGGGGAAAAATACACATACCGTTGTAATCGGGAGAGTTTCTACTTTAAGATGCAACAGGAATTTGTCGAGTTCGTCAATCCGTTCGCGAGATATGGGAGTTTGAAATTAAGGAATGATGGAGAAACCATCAAAATTTTCGTAAGTCTGATACTCGAAACCAATAACTGGAATGGCCTAGCGGAAAAGTACACACACCATTGTAATCGGGCGAGTTTCTACTTTCAGATGCAACAGGAATTTTTCGAGTTCGTCAATCCGTTCGCGAGATATGGGAGTTTGAAGTTAAGGAATGGTTGAGAAACCATTAAAATTTTCGCGAGTCTGATACTCGAAACCAATAACTGGAATGGCCTAGGGGAAAAGTACACACACCATTGTAATCGGGCGACTTTCTACTTTCAGATGCAACAGGAATTTCTCGAGTTCGTCAATCCGTTCGCGAGATATGGGAGTTTGAAGTTAAGGAATGTTTGAGAAACCATCAAAATTTTCGCAAGTCAGATACTCGAAACAAATAACTGGTATGGCTTAGGGGAAAAGTACACACACCATTGTAATCGGGTGTGTATCTACTTTCAGATGCAACAGGAATTTCTCTAGTTCGTCAATCCGTTTGCGAGATATGGGAGTTTGAAGTTAAGGAATGGTTGAGAAACCATCAAAATTTTCGCAAGTCTGATACTCGAAACAAATAACTACAATGGCCTGGGGGAAAAATACACATACCGTTGTAATCGGGAGAGTTTCTACTTTCAGATGCAACTGGAATTTCTCGAGTTCGTCAATCCGTTCGCGAGATATGGGAGTTTGAAGTTAAGGAATGGTTGAGAAACCATCAAAATTTTCGCAAGTCTGATACTCGAAACCAATAACTGGAATGGCCTAGGGGAAAAGTACACACTCCATTGTAATCGGGCGAGTTTCTACTTTCAGATGCAACAGGAATTTGTCGAATTCGTCAATCCGTTCGCGAGATATGGGAGTGTGAAGTTAAGGAATGGTTCAGAATCCATCAAAATTTTCGCAAGTCTGATACTCGAAACCAATAACTGCAATGGCCTAGGGGAAAAATACATATACCGTTGTAATCGGGCGAGTTTCTACTTTAAGATGCAACACGAATTTCTAGAGTTCGTCAATCCGTTCGCGAGATATGGGAGTTTGAAGTTAAGGAATGGTTGAGAAACCATCAAAATTGTCGCATGTCTGACACTCGAAACCAACAACTACTATGGCCTAGGGCAAAAATACACATACCGTTGTAATCGGACGAGTTTCTGCTTTCAGATGCAACAGGAATTCCTCGAGTTCGTCAATCCGTTCGCGAGATATGGGAGTTTGAAGTTAAGGAATGGTTGAGAAACCATCAAAATTTTCGCAAGTCTGATACTCGAAACCAATAACTGCAATGGCCTAGGGGAAAAATACATATACCGTTGTAATCGGTCGAGTTTCTACTTTAAGATGCAACACGAATTTCTAGAGTTCGTCAATCCGTTCGCGAGATATGGGAGTTTGAAGTTAAGGAATGGTTGAGAAACCATCAAAATTGTCGCATGTCTGACACTCGAAACCAACAACTACTATGGCCTAGGGCAAAAATACACATACCGTTGTAATCGGACGAGTTTCTGCTTTCAGATGCAACAGGAATTTCTCGAGTTCGTCAATCCGTTCGCGAGATATGGGAGTTTGAAGTTAAGGAATGGTTGAGAAACCATCAAAATTTTCGCAAGTCTGATACTCGAAACCAATAGCTGGAATGGCTTAGGGGAAAAGTACACACACAGTTGTAATCGGGCGAGTTTCTGCTTTCAGATCCAACAGGAATTTCTCGAGTTCGTCAATCCGTTCGCGAGATATGGGAGTTTGAAGTTAAGGAATGGTTGAGAAACCATCAAGATTTTCGCAAGTCTGATACTCGAAACCAATAACTGGAATGGCATAGGGGAAAAGTACACACACCATTGTAATCGGGCGAGTTTCTACTTTCAGATGCAACAGGAATTTCTCGAGTTCGTCAATCCGTTCGCGAGATATGGGAGTTTTAAGTTAAGGAATGGTTGAGAAACCATCAAAACTTTCGCAAGTCTGATACTCGAAACCAATAACTGGAATGGCCTAGGGGAAAAGTACACACACCATTGTAATCGGGCGAGTTTCTACTTTCAGATGCAACAGGAATTTCTCGAGTTCGTCAATCCGTTCGCGAGATATGGGAGTTTTAATTTAAGGAATGGTTGAGAAACCATCAAAATTTTCGCATGTCTGATACTCGAAACCAATAACTGGAGTGGCCTAGGGCAAAAATACACACACCGTTGTAATCTGGCGAGTTTCTACTTTTAGATGCAACAGGAATCTCTCGAGTTCGTCAATCCGTTCGCGAGATATGCGAGTTTGAAGTTAAGGAATGGTTGAGAAACCATCAAAATTTTCGCAAGTCTGATACTCGAAACCAATAAATACTGTGGCCTAGGGCAAAAATACACATACCGTTGTAATCGGGCGAGATCTGCTTTCAGATGCAACAGGAATTTCTCGAGTTCGTCATCCGTTCGCGAGATATGGGAGTTTGAAGTTAAGGAATGGTTGAGAAACCATCAAAATTTTCGCAAGTCTGATACTCGAAACCAATAAATACTGTGGCCTAGGGCAAAAATACACATACCGTTGTAATCGGGCGAGATCTGCTTTCAGATGCAACAGGAATTTCTCGAGTTCGTCATCCGTTCGCGAGATATGGGAGTTTGAAGTTAAGGAATGGTTGAGAAACCATCAAAATTTTCGCAAGTCGGATACTGGAAACCAATAACTGGAATGGCCTAGGGGAAAAGTACACACACCATTGTAATCGGGCGAGTTTCTACTTTCAGATGCAGCAGGAATTTCTCGAGTTCGTCAATCCGTTCGCGAGATATGGGAGTTTGAAGTTAAGGAATGGTTGAGAAACCATCAAAATTTTCGTAAGTCTGACGCTCGAAACCAATAACTACAATGGCCTGGGGGAAAAATACACATACCGTTGTAATCGGGAGAGTTTCTACTTTCAGATGCAACAGGAATTTGTCGAGTTCGTCAATCCGTTCGCGAGATATGGGAGTTTGAAATTAAGGAATGATGGAGAAACCATCAAAATTTTCGTAAGTCTGATACTCGAAACCAATAACTGGAATGGCCTAGCGGAAAAGTATACACACCATTGTAATCGGGCGAGTTTCTACTTTCAGATGCAACAGGAATTTTTCGAGTTCGTCAATCCGTTCGCGAGATATGGGAGTTTGAAGTTAAGGAATGGTTGAGAAACCATTAAAATTTTCGCGAGTCTGATACTCGAAACCAATAACTGGAATGGCCTAGGGGAAAAGTACACACACCATTGTAATCGGGCGACTTTCTACTTTCAGATGCAACAGGAATTTCTCGAGTTCGTCAATCCGTTCGCGAGATATGGGAGTTTGAAGTTAAGGAATGTTTGAGAAACCATCAAAATTTTCGCAAGTCAGATACTCGAAACAAATAACTGGTATGGCTTAGGGGAAAAGTACACACACCATTGTAATCGGGTGTGTATCTACTTTCAGATGCAACAGGAATTTCTCTAGCTCGTCAACCCGTTTGCGAGATATGGGAGTTTGAAGTTAAGGAATGGTTGAGAAACCATCAAAATTTTCGCAAGTCTGATACTCGAAACAAATAACTACAATGGCCTGGGGGAAAAATACACATACCGTTGTAATCGGGAGAGTTTCTACTTTCAGATGCAACTGGAATTTCTCGAGTTCGTCAATCCGTTCGCGAGATATGGGAGTTTGAAGTTAAGGAATGGTTGAGAAACCATCAAAATTTTCGCAAGTCTGATACTCGAAACCAATAACTGGAATGGCCTAGGGGAAAAGTACACACTCCATTGTAATCGGGCGAGTTTCTACTTTCAGATGCAACAGGAATTTGTCGAATTCGTCAATCCGTTCGCGAGATATGGGAGTGTGAAGTTAAGGAATGGTTGAGAAACCATCCAAATTTTCGCAAGTCTGATACTCGAAACCAATAACTGGTATGGCTTAGGGGAAAAGTACACACACCATTGTAATCGGGTGTGTTTCTACTTTCAGATGCAACAGGAATTTCTCGAGTTCGTCAATCCGTTTGCGAGATATGGGAGTTTGAAGTTAAGGAATGGTTGAGAATCCATCAAAATTTTCGCAAGTCCGATACTCGAAACCAATAACTGGAATGGCCTAGCGGAAAAGTACACACAGCATTGTAATCGGGCGAGTTTCTACTTTCAGATGCAACAGGAATTTCTCGAGTTCGTCAGTCCGTTCGCGAGATATGGGAGTTTGAAGTTAAGGAATGGTTGAGAAACCATCAAAATTTTCGCAAGTCTGATACTCGAAACAAATAACTACAATTGCCTGGGGGAAAAGTACACACTCCATTGTAATCGGGCGAGTTTCTACTTTCAGATGCAACAGGAATTTCTCGAGTCCATCTATCCGTTCGCGAGATATGGGAGTTTGAAGTTAAGGAATGGTTGAGAAACCATCAAAATTTTCGCAAGTTGGATACTCGAAACCAATAACTGGTATGGCTTAGGGGAAAGTGCACACGCCATTGTAATCGGTTGTGTTTCTACTTTCAGATGCAACAGGAATTTCTCGAGTTCGTCAATCCGTTTGCGAGATATGGGAGTTTGAAGTTAAGGAATGGTTGAGAAACCATCAAAATTTTCGCAAGTCTGATACTCGAAACCAACAACTACAATGGCCTGGGGGAAAAATACACATACCGTTGTAATCGGGAGAGTTTCTACTTTCAGATGCAACAGGAATTTGTCGAGTTCGTCAATCCGTTCGCGAGATATGGGAGTTTGAAATTAAGGAATGATGGAGAAACCATCAAAATTTTCGCAAGTCTGATTCTCGACACCAATAACTGGAATGGCCTAGCGGAAAAGTACACACACCATTGTAATCGGGCGAGTTTCTACTTTCAGATGCAACAGGAATTTTTCGAGTTCGTCAATCCGTTCGCGAGATATGGGAGTTTGAAGTTAAGGAATGGTTGAGAGACCATTAAAATTTTCGCGAGTCTGATACTCGAAACCAATAACTGGAATGGCCTAGGGGAAAAGTGCACACACCATTGTAATCGGGCGAGTTTCTACTTTCAGATGCAACAGGAATTTGTCGAGTTCGTCAATCCGTTCCCGAGATATGGGAGTTTGAAGTTAAGGAATGGTTGAGAATCCATCAAAATTTTCGCAAATCTGATACTCGAAACCAATAACTACAATGGCCTAGGGGGAAAATACATATACCGTTGTAATCGGGCGAGTTTCTACTTTAAGATGCAACACGAATTTCTAGAGTTCGTCAATCCGTTCGCGAGATATGGGAGTTTGAAGTGAAGGAATGGTTGAGAAACCATCAAAATTTTCGCATGTCTGATACTCGAAACCAATAACTACTATGCCCTAGGGCAAAAATACACATACCGTTGTAATCGGACGAGTTTCTGCTTTCAGATGCAACAGGAATTTCTCGAGTTCGTCAATCCGTTCGCGAGATATGGGAGTTTGAAGTTAAGGAATGGTTGAGAAACCATCAAAATTGTCGCAAGTCTGATACTCGAAACCAATAACTGGTATGGCCTAAGGAAAAAATACACATACCGTTGTAATCGGGCGTGTTTCTGCTTTCAGATGCAACAGGAGTTTCTCGAGTTCGTCAATCCGTTCGCGAGATATGGGAGTTTGAAGTTAAGGAATGGTTGAGGATCCGTCAAAATTTTCGCAAGTCTGATACTCGAAACCAATAACTACAATGGCCTAGGGGATAAATACACATTCCGTTGTAATCGGGCGAGTTTCTACTTTCAGGTGCAACAAGAATTTCTCGAGTTCGTCAATCCGTTCGCGAGATATGGGAGTTTGAAGTTAAGGAATGGTTGAGAAACCATCAAAATTGTCGCAAGTCTGATACTTGAAACCAATAACTGGTATGGCTTAGGGGAAAAGTACACACACCATTGTAATCGGGTGTGTTTCTACTTCCAGATGCAACAGGAATTTCTCGAGTTCGTCAATCCGTTCGCGAGATATGGGAGTTTGAAGTTAAGGAATGTTTGAGAAACCATCAAAATTTTCGCAAGTCAGATACTCGAAACCAATAACTGGAATGGCCTAGGGGAAAAGTACACACACCATTGTAATCGGGCGACTTTCTACTTTCAGATGCAACAGGAATTTCTCGAGTTCGTCAATCCGTTCGCGAGATATGGGAGTTTGAAGTTAATGAATGTTTGAGAAACCATCAAAATTTTCGCAAGTCAGATACTCGAAACAAATAACTGGTATGGCTTAGGGGAAAAGTACACACACCATTGTAATCGGGTGTGTTTCTACTTTCAGATGCAACAGGAATTTCTCGAGTTCGTCAATCCGTTCGCGAGATATGGGAGTTTGAAGTTAAGGAATGGTTGAGAAACCATCAAAATTTTCGCAAGTCTGATACTCGAAACCAATAACTGGAATGGCCTAGGGGAAAAGTACACACACCATTGTAATCGGGCGAGTTTCTACTTTCAGATGCAACAGGAATTTCTCGAGTTCATCTATCCGTTCGCGAGATATGGGAGTTTGAAGTTAAGGAATGGTTGAGAAACCATCAAAATTTTCGCAAGTCGGATACTCGAAACCAATAACTGGTATGGCTTTGGGGGAAAGTGCACACGCCATTGTAATCGGTTGTGTTTCTACTTACAGATGCAACAGGAACTTCTCGAGTTCGTCAATCCGTTTGCGAGATATGGGAGTTTGAAGTTAAGGAATGGTTGAGAAACCATCAAAATTTTCGCAAGTCTGATACTCGAAACCAATAACTACAATGGCCTGGGGGAAAAATACACATACCGTTGTAATCGGGAGAGTTTCTACTTTCAGATGCAACAGGAATTTCTCGAGTTCGTCAATGCGTTCGCGAGATATGGGAGTTTGAAATTAAGGAATGATTGAGAAACCATCAAAATTTTCGCAAGTCCGATACTCGAAACCAATAACTGGAATGGCCTAGCGGAAAAGTACACACAGCATTGTAATCGGGCGAGTTTCTACTTTCAGATGCAACAGGAATTTCTCGAGTTCGTCAATCCGTTCGCGAGATATGGGAGTTTGAAGTTAAGGAATGGTTGAGAAACCATCAAAATTTTCGCAAGTCTGATACTCGAAACAAATAACTACAATGGCCTGGGGGAAAAATACACATACCGTTGTAATCGGGAGAGTTTCTACTTTCAGATGCAACAGGAATTTCTCGAGTTCATCTATCCGTTCGCGAGATATGGGAGTTTGAAGTTAAGGAATGGTTGAGAAACCATCAAAATTTTCGCAAGTCGGATACTCGAAACCAATAACTGGTATGGCTTAGGGGAAAGTGCACACGCCATTGTAATCGGTTGTGTTTCTACTTTCAGATGCAACAGGAATTTCTCGAGTTCGTCAATCCGTTTGCGAGATATGGGAGTTTGAAGTTAAGGAATGGTTGAGAAACCATCAAAATTTTCGCAAGTCTGATACTCGAAACCAACAACTACAATGGCCTGGGGGAAAAATACACATACCGTTGTAATCGGGAGAGTTTCTACTTTCAGATGCAACAGGAATTTGTCGAGTTCGTCAATCCGTTCGCGAGATATGGGAGTTTGAAATTAAGGAATGATGGAGAAACCATCAAAATTTTCGCAAGTCTGATTCTCGAAACCAATAACTGGAATGGCCTAGCGGAAAAGTACACACACCATTGTAATCGGGCGAGTTTCTACTTTCAGATGCAACAGGAATTTTTCGAGTTCGTCAATCCGTTCGCGAGATATGGGAGTTTGAAGTTAAGGAATGGTTGAGAAACCATTAAAATTTTCGCGAGTCTGATACTCGAAACCAATAACTGGAATGGCCTAGGGGAAAAGTACACACACCATTGTAATCGGGCGAGTTTCTACTTTCAGATGCAACAGGAATTTGTCGAGTTCGTCAATCTGTTCCCGAGATATGGGAGTTTGAGTTAAGGAATGGTTGAGAAACCATCAAAATTGTCGCATGTCTGATACTCGAAACCAATAACTACTATGGCCCAGGGCAAAAATACACATACCGTTGTAATCGGACGAGTTTCTGCTTTCAGATGCAACAGGAATTTCTCGAGTTCGTCGATCCGTTCGCGAGATATGGGAGTTTGAAGTGAAGGAATGGTTGAGAAACCATCAAAATTTTCGCATGTCTGATACTCGAAACCAATAACTACTATGCCCTAGGGCAAAAATACACATACCGTTGTAATCGGACGAGTTTCTGCTTTCAGATGCAACAGGAATTTCTCGAGTTCGCCAATCCGTTCGCGAGATATGGGAGTTTGAAGTTAAGGAATGGTTGAGAAACCACCAAAATTTCCGCAAGTCTGATACTCGAAACCAATAACTACTATGGCCTAAGGCAAAAATACACATACCGTTGTAATCGGGCGAGTTTCTGCTTTAAGATGCAATAGGAGTTTCTCGAGTTCGTCAATCCGTTCGCGAGATATGGGAGTTTGAAATTAAGGAATGGTTGAGAAACCATCAAAATTTTCGCAAGTCTGATACTCGAAACCAATAACTGGAATGGCCTAGGGGAAAAGTACACACACCATTGTAATCGGGCGAGTTTCTACTTTCAGATGCAATAGGAGTTTGTCGAGCTCGTCTATCCGTTCGCGAGATATGGGTGTTTGAAGTTAAGGAATGGTTGAGAAACCATCAAAATTTTCGCAAGTCTGATACTCGAAACCAATAACTACAATGGCCTAGGGGAAAAATACACATACCTTTGTAATCGGGAGAGTTTCTACTTTCAGATGCAACAGGAATTTCTCGATTTCGTCAATCCGTTCGCGAGATATGGGAGTTTGAAGTTAAGGAATGGTTGAGAAACCATCAAAATTTTCGCAAGTCTGATACTCGAAACCAATAACTACAATGGCCTAGGGGAAAAATACACATACCGTTGTAATCGGGAGAGTTTCTACTTTCAGATGCAACAGGAATTTCTAGAGTTCGTCAATCCGTTCGCGAGACGTGGGAGTTTGAAATTAAGGAATGGTTGAGGATCCATCAAAATTTTCGCAAGTCTGATACTCGAAACCAATAACTACAATGGCCTAGGGGATAAATACACATACCGTTGTAATCGGGCGAGTTTCTACTTTCAGATGCAACAGGAATTTCTCGAGTTCATCAATCCGTTCGCGAGATATGGGAGTTTGATGTTAAGGAATGGTTGAGGAACCATCAAAATTTTCGCAAGTCGGATACTCGAAACCAATAACTGGTATGGCTTAGGGGAAAAGGGCACACACCATTGCAATCGGGTGTGTTTCTACTTTCAGATGCAACAGGAATTTCTCGAGTTCGTCAATCCGTTCGCGAGATATGGGCGTTTGAAGTTAAGAAATGGTTGAGAAACCATCAAAATTTTCGCAAGTCTGATACTCGAAACCAATAACTACATATGGCCTAAGGAAAAAATTCACATACCGTTTTAATCGGGCGAGTTTCTGCTTTCAGATGCAATAGGAGTTTCTCGAGTTCGTCAATCCGTTCGCGAGATATGGGAGCTTGAAGTTAAGGAGTGGTTGAGAAACCATCAAAATTTTCGCAAGTCTAATACTCGAAACCAATAACTACTATGGCCTAAGGCAAAAATACACATACCGTTGTAATCGGGCGAGTTTCTGCTTTAAGATGCAATAGGAGTTTCTCGAGTTCGTCAATCCGTTCGCGAGATATGGGAGTTTGAAGTTAAGGAATGGTTGAGAAACCATCAAAATTTTCGCAAGTCTGATACTCGAAACCAATAACTACAATGGCCTCGGGGAAAAATACACATACCGTTGTAATCGGGAGAGTTTCTACTTTCAGATGCAACAGGAATTTCTAGAGTTCGTCAATCCGTTCGCGAGACGTGGGAGTTTGAAATTAAGGAATGGTTGAGGATCCATCAAAATTTTCGCAAGTCTGATACTCGAAACCAATAACTACAATGGCCTAGGGGATAAATACACATACCGTTGTAATCGGGCGAGTTTCTACTTTCAGATGCAACAGGAATTTCTCGAGTTCATCAATCCGTTCGCGAGATATGGGAGTTTGATGTTAAGGAATGGTTGAGGAACCATCAAAATTTTCGCAAGTCTGATACTCGAAACCAATAACTGGAATGGCCTAGGGGAAAAGTACACACACCATTGTAATCGGGCGAGTTTCTGCTTTTAGATGCAACAGGAATTTCTCGATTTCGTCAATCCGTTCGCGAGATATGGGAGTTTGAAGTTAAGGAATGGTTGAGAAACCATCAAAATTTTCGCAAGTCTGATACTCGAAACCAATAACTACAATGGCCTAGGGAAAAATACACATACCGTTGTAATCGGGAGAGTTTCTACTTTCAGATGCAACAGAAATTTCTCGAGTTCGTCAATCCGTTCGCGAGATGTGGGAGTTTGAAATTAAGGAATGGTTGAGAAGCCATCAAAATTTTCGCAAGTCGGATACTCGAAACCAATAACTGGTATGGCTTAGGGGAAAAGGGCACACACCATTGCAATCGGGTGTGTTTCTACTTTCAGATGCAACAGGAATTTCTCGAGTTCGTCAACCCGTTCGCGAGATATGGGAGTTTGAAGTTAAGGAATGGTTGAGAAACCATCAAAATTTTCGCAAGTCTGATACTCGAAACCAATAACTACATATGGCCTAAGGCAAAAATACACATACCCTTGTAATCGGGCGAGTTTCTACTTTCAGATGCAACAGGAATTTCTCGAGTTCGTCAATCCGTTCGCGAGATATGGGAGTTTGAATTTAAGGAATTGTTGAGAAACCATCAAAATTTTCGCAAGTCGGATGCTGGAAACCAATAACTGGAATGGCTTAGGGGAAAAGTACACACACAATTGTAATCGGGCGAGTTTCTGCTTTCAGATGCAACAGGAATTTCTCGAGTACGGCAATCCGTTCGCGAGATATGGGAGTTTGAAGTTAAGGAATGGTTGAGAAACCATCAAAATTTTCGCAAGTCTGATACTCGAAACCAATAACTACTATGGCCTAGGGCAAAAATACACATACCGTTGTAATCGGACGAGTTTCTGCTTTCAGATGCAACTGGAATTTCTCGAGTTCGTCAATCCGTTCGCGAGATATGGGAGTTTGAAGTTACGGAATGGTTGAGAAACCATCAAAATTTTCGCAAGTCTGATACTCGAAACCAATAACTACAATGGCCTGGGGGAAAAATACACATACCGTTGCAATCGGGAGAGTTTCTACTTTCAGATGCAACAGGAATTTCTCGAGTTCGCCAATCCGTTCGCGAGATATGGGAGTTTGAAGTTAAGGAATGGTTGAGAAACCACCAAAATTTCCGCAAGTCTGATACTCGAAACCAATAACTGGAATGGCCTAGGGGAAAAGAACACACACCATTGTAATCGGGCGAGTTTCTACTTTCAGATGCAACAGGAATTTCTCGAGTTCGTCAATCCGTTCGCGAGATATGGGAGTTTGAAGTTACGGAATGGTTGAGAAACCATCAAAATTTTCGCAAGTCTGATACTCGAAACCAATAACTACATATGGCCTAAGGAAAAAATACACATACCGTTTTAATCGGGCGAGTTTCTGCTTTCAGATGCAATAGGAGTTTCTCGAGTTCGTCAATCCGTTCGCGAGATATGGGAGTTTGAAGTTAAGGAGTGGTTGAGACACCATCAAAATTTTCGCAAGTCTGATACTCGAAACCAATAACTACTATGGCCTAAGGCAAAAATACACATACCGTTGTAATCGGGCGAGTTTCTGCTTTAAGATGCAATAGGAGTTTCTCGAGTTCGTCAATCCGTTCGCGAGATATGGGAGTTTGAAATTAAGGAATGGTTGAGAAACCATCAAAATTTTCGCAAGTCTGATACTCGAAACCAATAACTGGAATGGCCTAGGGGAAAAGTACACACACCATTGTAATCGGGCGAGTTTCTACTTTCAGATGCAATAGGAGTTTGTCGAGCTCGTCTATCCGTTCGCGAGATATGGGTGTTTGAAGTTAAGGAATGGTTGAGAAACCATCAAAATTTTCGCAAGTCTGATACTCGAAACCAATAACTACAATGGCCTAGGGGAAAAATACACATACCTTTGTAATCGGGAGAGTTTCTACTTTCAGATGCAACAGGAATTTCTCGATTTCGTCAATCCGTTCGCGAGATATGGGAGTTTGAAGTTAAGGAATGGTTGAGAAACCATCAAAATTTTCGCAAGTCTGATACTCGAAACCAATAACTACAATGGCCTAGGGGAAAAATACACATACCGTTGTAATCGGGAGAGTTTCTACTTTCAGATGCAACAGGAATTTCTAGAGTTCGTCAATCCGTTCGCGAGACGTGGGAGTTTGAAATTAAGGAATGGTTGAGGATCCATCAAAATTTTCGCAAGTCTGATACTCGAAACCAATAACTACAATGGCCTAGGGGATAAATACACATACCGTTGTAATCGGGCGTGTTTCTACTTTCAGATGCAACAGGAATTTCTCGAGTTCATCAATCCGTTCGCGAGATATGGGAGTTTGATGTTAAGGAATGGTTGAGGAACCATCAAAATTTTCGCAAGTCGGATACTCGAAACCAATAACTGGTATGGCTTAGGGGAAAAGGGCACACACCATTGCAATCGGGTGTGTTTCTACTTTCAGATGCAACAGGAATTTCTCGAGTTCGTCAATCCGTTCGCGAGATATGGGCGTTTGAAGTTAAGAAATGGTTGAGAAACCATCAAAATTTTCGCAAGTCTGATACTCGAAACCAATAACTACATATGGCCTAAGGAAAAAATTCACATACCGTTTTAATCGGGCGAGTTTCTGCTTTCAGATGCAATAGGAGTTTCTCGAGTTCGTCAATCCGTTCGCGAGATATGGGAGCTTGAAGTTAAGGAGTGGTTGAGAAACCATCAAAATTTTCGCAAGTCTAATACTCGAAACCAATAACTACTATGGCCTAAGGCAAAAATACACATACCGTTGTAATCGGGCGAGTTTCTGCTTTAAGATGCAATAGGAGTTTCTCGAGTTCGTCAATCCGTTCGCGAGATATGGGAGTTTGAAGTTAAGGAATGGTTGAGAAACCATCAAAATTTTCGCAAGTCTGATACTCGAAACCAATAACTACAATGGCCTCGGGGAAAAATACACATACCGTTGTAATCGGGAGAGTTTCTACTTTCAGATGCAACAGGAATTTCTAGAGTTCGTCAATCCGTTCGCGAGACGTGGGAGTTTGAAATTAAGGAATGGTTGAGGATCCATCAAAATTTTCGCAAGTCTGATACTCGAAACCAATAACTACAATGGCCTAGGGGATAAATACACATACCGTTGTAATCGGGCGAGTTTCTACTTTCAGATGCAACAGGAATTTCTCGAGTTCATCAATCCGTTCGCGAGATATGGGAGTTTGATGTTAAGGAATGGTTGAGGAACCATCAAAATTTTCGCAAGTCTGATACTCGAAACCAATAACTGGAATGGCCTAGGGGAAAAGTACACACACCATTGTAATCGGGCGAGTTTCTGCTTTTAGATGCAACAGGAATTTCTCGATTTCGTCAATCCGTTCGCGAGATATGGGAGTTTGAAGTTAAGGAATGGTTGAGAAACCATCAAAATTTTCGCAAGTCTGATACTCGAAACCAATAACTACAATGGCCTAGGGAAAAATACACATACCGTTGTAATCGGGAGAGTTTCTATTTTCAGATGCAACAGAAATTTCTCGAGTTCGTCAATCCGTTCGCGAGATGTGGGAGTTTGAAATTAAGGAATGGTTGAGGATCCATCAAAATTTTCGCAAGTCTGATACTCGAAACCAATAACTACAATGGCCTAGGGGATAAATACACATACCGTTGTAATCGGGCGAGTTTCTACTATCAGATGCAACAGGAATTTCTCGAGTTCGACAATCCGTTCGCGAGATATGGGAGTTTGAAGTTAAGGAATGGTTGAGAAACCATCAAAATTTTCGCAAGTCTGATACACGAAACCAATAACTGGAATGGCCTAGGGGAAAAGTACACACACCATTGTAATCGGGCGAGTTTCTACTTTCAGATGCAACAGGAATTTCACGAGTTCATCAATCCGTTCGCGAGATATGGGAGTTTGAAGTTAAGGAATGGTTGAGAAACCATCAAAATTGTCGCATGTCTGATACTCGAAACCAATAACTACTATGGCCTAGGGCAAAAATACACATACCGTTGTAATCGGACGAGTTTCTGCTTTCAGATGCAACAGGAATTTCTCGAGTTCGTCAATCCGTTCGCGAGATATGGGAGTTTGAAGTGAAGGAATGGTTGAGAAACCATCAAAATTTTCGCATGTCTGATACTCGAAACCAATAACTACTATGCCCTAGGGCAAAAATACACATACCGTTGTAATCGGACGAGTTTCTACTTTCAGATGCAACAGGAATTTCTCGAGTTCATCAATCCGTTCGCGAGATATGGGAGTTTGAAATTAAGGAATGGTTGAGAAGCCATCAAAATTTTCGCAAGTCGGATACTCGAAACCAATAACTGGTATGGCTTAGGGGAAAAGGGCACACACCATTGCAATCGGGTGTGTTTCTACTTTCAGATGCAACAGGAATTTCTCGAGTTCGTCAACCCGTTCGCGAGATATGGGAGTTTGAAGTTAAGGAATGGTTGAGAAACCATCAAAATTTTCGCAAGTCTGATACTCGAAACCAATAACTACATATGGCCTAAGGCAAAAATACACATACCCTTGTAATCGGGCGAGTTTCTACTTTCAGATGCAACAGGAATTTCTCGAGTTCGTCAATCCGTTCGCGAGATATGGGAGTTTGAAGTTAAGGAATGGTTGAGAAACCATCAAAATTTTCGCAAGTCTGATACTCGAAACCAATAACTACAATGGCCTAGGGGAAAAATACACATACCTTTGTAATCGGGAGAGTTTCTACTTTCAGATGCAACAGGAATTTCTCGATTTCGTCAATCCGTTCGCGAGATATGGGAGTTTGAAGTTAAGGAATGGTTGAGAAACCATCAAAATTTTCGCAAGTCTGATACTCGAAACCAATAACTACAATGGCCTAGGGGAAAAATACACATACCGTTGTAATCGGGAGAGTTTCTACTTTCAGATGCAACAGGAATTTCTAGAGTTCGTCAATCCGTTCGCGAGACGTGGGAGTTTGAAATTAAGGAATGGTTGAGGATCCATCAAAATTTTCGCAAGTCTGATACTCGAAACCAATAACTACAATGGCCTAGGGGATAAATACACATACCGTTGTAATCGGGCGTGTTTCTACTTTCAGATGCAACAGGAATTTCTCGAGTTCATCAATCCGTTCGCGAGATATGGGAGTTTGATGTTAAGGAATGGTTGAGGAACCATCAAAATTTTCGCAAGTCGGATACTCGAAACCAATAACTGGTATGGCTTAGGGGAAAAGGGCACACACCATTGCAATCGGGTGTGTTTCTACTTTCAGATGCAACAGGAATTTCTCGAGTTCGTCAATCCGTTCGCGAGATATGGGCGTTTGAAGTTAAGAAATGGTTGAGAAACCATCAAAATTTTCGCAAGTCTGATACTCGAAACCAATAACTACATATGGCCTAAGGAAAAAATTCACATACCGTTTTAATCGGGCGAGTTTCTGCTTTCAGATGCAATAGGAGTTTCTCGAGTTCGTCAATCCGTTCGCGAGATATGGGAGCTTGAAGTTAAGGAGTGGTTGAGAAACCATCAAAATTTTCGCAAGTCTAATACTCGAAACCAATAACTACTATGGCCTAAGGCAAAAATACACATACCGTTGTAATCGGGCGAGTTTCTGCTTTAAGATGCAATAGGAGTTTCTCGAGTTCGTCAATCCGTTCGCGAGATATGGGAGTTTGAAGTTAAGGAATGGTTGAGAAACCATCAAAATTTTCGCAAGTCTGATACTCGAAACCAATAACTACAATGGCCTCGGGGAAAAATACACATACCGTTGTAATCGGGAGAGTTTCTACTTTCAGATGCAACAGGAATTTCTAGAGTTCGTCAATCCGTTCGCGAGACGTGGGAGTTTGAAATTAAGGAATGGTTGAGGATCCATCAAAATTTTCGCAAGTCTGATACTCGAAACCAATAACTACAATGGCCTAGGGGATAAATACACATACCGTTGTAATCGGGCGAGTTTCTACTTTCAGATGCAACAGGAATTTCTCGAGTTCATCAATCCGTTCGCGAGATATGGGAGTTTGATGTTAAGGAATGGTTGAGGAACCATCAAAATTTTCGCAAGTCTGATACTCGAAACCAATAACTGGAATGGCCTAGGGGAAAAGTACACACACCATTGTAATCGGGCGAGTTTCTGCTTTTAGATGCAACAGGAATTTCTCGATTTCGTCAATCCGTTCGCGAGATATGGGAGTTTGAAGTTAAGGAATGGTTGAGAAACCATCAAAATTTTCGCAAGTCTGATACTCGAAACCAATAACTACAATGGCCTAGGGAAAAATACACATACCGTTGTAATCGGGAGAGTTTCTATTTTCAGATGCAACAGAAATTTCTCGAGTTCGTCAATCCGTTCGCGAGATGTGGGAGTTTGAAATTAAGGAATGGTTGAGGATCCATCAAAATTTTCGCAAGTCTGATACTCGAAACCAATAACTACAATGGCCTAGGGGATAAATACACATACCGTTGTAATCGGGCGAGTTTCTACTATCAGATGCAACAGGAATTTCTCGAGTTCGACAATCCGTTCGCGAGATATGGGAGTTTGAAGTTAAGGAATGGTTGAGAAACCATCAAAATTTTCGCAAGTCTGATACACGAAACCAATAACTGGAATGGCCTAGGGGAAAAGTACACACACCATTGTAATCGGGCGAGTTTCTACTTTCAGATGCAACAGGAATTTCACGAGTTCATCAATCCGTTCGCGAGATATGGGAGTTTGAAGTTAAGGAATGGTTGAGAAACCATCAAAATTGTCGCATGTCTGATACTCGAAACCAATAACTACTATGGCCTAGGGCAAAAATACACATACCGTTGTAATCGGACGAGTTTCTGCTTTCAGATGCAACAGGAATTTCTCGAGTTCGTCAATCCGTTCGCGAGATATGGGAGTTTGAAGTGAAGGAATGGTTGAGAAACCATCAAAATTTTCGCATGTCTGATACTCGAAACCAATAACTACTATGCCCTAGGGCAAAAATACACATACCGTTGTAATCGGACGAGTTTCTACTTTCAGATGCAACAGGAATTTCTCGAGTTCATCAATCCGTTCGCGAGATATGGGAGTTTGAAATTAAGGAATGGTTGAGAAGCCATCAAAATTTTCGCAAGTCGGATACTCGAAACCAATAACTGGTATGGCTTAGGGGAAAAGGGCACACACCATTGCAATCGGGTGTGTTTCTACTTTCAGATGCAACAGGAATTTCTCGAGTTCGTCAACCCGTTCGCGAGATATGGGAGTTTGAAGTTAAGGAATGGTTGAGAAACCATCAAAATTTTCGCAAGTCTGATACTCGAAACCAATAACTACATATGGCCTAAGGCAAAAATACACATACCCTTGTAATCGGGCGAGTTTCTACTTTCAGATGCAACAGGAATTTCTCGAGTTCGTCAATCCGTTCGCGAGATATGGGAGTTTGAATTTAAGGAATTGTTGAGAAACCATCAAAATTTTCGCAAGTCGGATACTGGAAACCAATAACTGGAATGGCTTAGGGGAAAAGTACACACACAATTGTAATCGGGCGAGTTTCTGCTTTCAGATGCAACAGGAATTTCTCGAGTTCGGCAATCCGTTCGCGAGATATGGGAGTTTGAAGTTAAGGAATGGTTGAGAAACCATCAAAATTTTCGCAAGTCTGATACTCGAAACCAATAACTACTATGGCCTAGGGCAAAAATACACATACCGTTGTAATCGGACGAGTTTCTGCTTTCAGATGCAACAGGAATTTCTCGAGTTCGTCAATCCGTTCGCGAGATATGGGAGTTTGAAGTTACGGAATGGTTGAGAAACCATCAAAATTTTCGCAAGTCTGATACTCGAAACCAATAACTACAATGGCCTGGGGGAAAAATACACATACCGTTGCAATCGGGAGAGTTTCTACTTTCAGATGCAACAGGAATTTCTCGAGTTCGCCAATCCGTTCGCGAGATATGGGAGTTTGAAGTTAAGGAATGGTTGAGAAACCACCAAAATTTCCGCAAGTCTGATACTCGAAACCAATAACTGGAATGGCCTAGGGGAAAAGAACACACACCATTGTAATCGGGCGAGTTTCTACTTTCAGATGCAACAGGAATTTCTCGAGTTCGTCAATCCGTTCGCGAGATATGGGAGTTTGAAGTTACGGAATGGTTGAGAAACCATCAAAATTTTCGCAAGTCTGATACTCGAAACCAATAACTACATATGGCCTAAGGAAAAAATACACATACCGTTTTAATCGGGCGAGTTTCTGCTTTCAGATGCAATAGGAGTTTCTCGAGTTCGTCAATCCGTTCGCGAGATATGGGAGTTTGAAGTTAAGGAGTGGTTGAGAAACCATCAAAATTTTCGCAAGTCTGATACTCGAAACCAATAACTACTATGGCCTAAGGCAAAAATACACATACCGTTGTAATCGGGCGAGTTTCTGCTTTAAGATGCAATAGGAGTTTCTCGAGTTCGTCAATCCGTTCGCGAGATATGGGAGTTTGAAATTAAGGAATGGTTGAGAAACCATCAAAATTTTCGCAAGTCTGATACTCGAAACCAATAACTGGAATGGCCTAGGGGAAAAGTACACACACCATTGTAATCGGGCGAGTTTCTACTTTCAGATGCAATAGGAGTTTGTCGAGCTCGTCTATCCGTTCGCGAGATATGGGTGTTTGAAGTTAAGGAATGGTTGAGAAACCATCAAAATTTTCGCAAGTCTGATACTCGAAACCAATAACTACAATGGCCTAGGGGAAAAATACACATACCTTTGTAATCGGGAGAGTTTCTACTTTCAGATGCAACAGGAATTTCTCGATTTCGTCAATCCGTTCGCGAGATATGGGAGTTTGAAGTTAAGGAATGGTTGAGAAACCATCAAAATTTTCGCAAGTCTGATACTCGAAACCAATAACTACAATGGCCTAGGGGAAAAATACACATACCGTTGTAATCGGGAGAGTTTCTACTTTCAGATGCAACAGGAATTTCTAGAGTTCGTCAATCCGTTCGCGAGACGTGGGAGTTTGAAATTAAGGAATGGTTGAGGATCCATCAAAATTTTCGCAAGTCTGATACTCGAAACCAATAACTACAATGGCCTAGGGGATAAATACACATACCGTTGTAATCGGGCGAGTTTCTACTTTCAGATGCAACAGGAATTTCTCGAGTTCATCAATCCGTTCGCGAGATATGGGAGTTTGATGTTAAGGAATGGTTGAGGAACCATCAAAATTTTCGCAAGTCGGATACTCGAAACCAATAACTGGTATGGCTTAGGGGAAAAAGGCACACACCATTGCAATCGGGTGTGTTTCTACTTTCAGATGCAACAGGAATTTCTCGAGTTCGTCAATCCGTTCGCGAGATATGGGCGTTTGAAGTTAAGAAATGGTTGAGAAACCATCAAAATTTTCGCAAGTCTGATACTCGAAACCAATAACTACATATGGCCTAAGGAAAAAATTCACATACCGTTTTAATCGGGCGAGTTTCTGCTTTCAGATGCAATAGGAGTTTCTCGAGTTCGTCAATCCGTTCGCGAGATATGGGAGTTTGAAGTTAAGGAGTGGTTGAGAAACCATCAAAATTTTCGCAAGTCTAATACTCGAAACCAATAACTACTATGGCCTAAGGCAAAAATACACATACCGTTGTAATCGGGCGAGTTTCTGCTTTAAGATGCAATAGGAGTTTCTCGAGTTCGTCAATCCGTTCGCGAGATATGGGAGTTTGAAGTTAAGGAATGGTTGAGAAACCATCAAAATTTTCGCAAGTCTGATACTCGAAACCAATAACTACAATGGCCTAGGGGAAAAATACACATACCGTTGTAATCGGGAGAGTTTCTACTTTCAGATGCAACAGGAATTTCTAGAGTTCGTCAATCCGTTCGCGAGACGTGGGAGTTTGAAATTAAGGAATGGTTGAGGATCCATCAAAATTTTCGCAAGTCTGATACTCGAAACCAATAACTACGATGGCCTAGGGAAAAATACACATACCGTTGTAATCGGGAGAGTTTCTACTTTCAGATGCAACAGGAATTTCTAGAGTTCGTCAATCCGTTCGCGAGACGTGGGAGTTTGAAATTAAGGAATGGTTGAGGATCCATCAAAATTTTCGCAAGTCTGATACTCGAAACCAATAACTGGAATGGCCTAGGGGAAAAGTACACACACCATTGTAATCGGGCGAGTTTCTGCTTTTAGATGCAACAGGAATTTCTCGATTTCGTCAATCCGTTCGCGAGATATGGGAGTTTGAAGTTAAGGAATGGTTGAGAAACCATCAAAATTTTCGCAAGTCTGATACTCGAAACCAATAACTACAATGGCCTAGGGAAAAATACACATACCGTTGTAATCGGGAGAGTTTCTACTTTCAGATGCAACAGGAATTTCTCGAGTTCGTTAATCCGTTCGCGAGATGTGGGAGTTTGAAATTAAGGAATGGTTGAGGATCCATCAAAATTTTCGCAAGTCTGATACTCGAAACCAATAACTACAATGGCCTAGGGGATAAATACACATACCGTTGTAATCGGGCGAGTTTCTACTATCAGATGCAACAGGAATTTCTCGAGTTCGACAATCCGTTCGCGAGATATGGGAGTTTGAAGTTAAGGAATGGTTGAGAAACCATCAAAATTTTCGCAAGTCTGATACACGAAACCAATAACTGGAATGGCCTAGGGGAAAAGTACACACACCATTGTAATCGGGCGAGTTTCTACTTTCAGATGCAACAGGAATTTCACGAGTTCATCAATCCGTTCGCGAGATATGGGAGTTTGAAGTTAAGGAATGGTTGAGAAACCATCAAAATTTTCGCAAGTCGGATACTCGAAACCAATAACGGGAATGGCTTAGGGGAAAAGTACACACACAATTGTAATCGGGCGAGTTTCTGCTTTCAGATGCAACAGGAATTTCTCGAGTTCGGCAATCCGTTCGCGAGATATGGGAGTTTGAAGTTAAGGAATGGTTGAGAAACCATCAAAATTGTCGCATGTCTGATACTCGAAACCAATAACTACTATGGCCTAGGGCAAAAATACACATACCGTTGTAATCGGACGAGTTTCTGCTTTCAGATGCAACAGGAATTTCTCGAGTTCGTCAATCCGTTCGCGAGATATGGGAGTTTGAAGTGAAGGAATGGTTGAGAAACCATCAAAATTTTCGCATGTCTGATACTCGAAACCAATAACTACTATGCCCTAGGGCGAAAATACACATACCGTTGTAATCGGACGAGTTTCTACTTTCAGATGCAACAGGAATTTCTCGAGTTCGTCAATCCGTTCGCGAGACGTGGGAGTTTGAAATTAAGGAATGGTTGAGGATCCATCAAAATTTTCGCAAGTCTGATACTCGAAACCAATAACTACAATGGCCTAGGGGATAAATACACATACCGTTGTAATCGGGCGAGTTTCTACTATCAGATGCAACAGGAATTTCTCGAGTTCGACAATCCGTTCGCGAGATATGGGAGTTTGAAGTTAAGGAATGGTTGAGAAACCATCAAAATTTTCGCAAGTCTGATACACGAAACCAATAACTGGAATGGCCTAGGGGAAAAGTACACACACCATTGTAATCGGGCGAGTTTCTACTTTCAGATGCAACAGGAATTTCACGAGTTCATCAATCCGTTCGCGAGATATGGGAGTTTGAAGTTAAGGAATGGTTGAGAAACCATCAAAATTTTCGCAAGTCGGATACTCGAAACCAATAACGGGAATGGCTTAGGGGAAAAGTACACACACAATTGTAATCGGGCGAGTTTCTGCTTTCAGATGCAACAGGAATTTCTCGAGTTCGGCAATCCGTTCGCGAGATATGGGAGTTTGAAGTTAAGGAATGGTTGAGAAACCATCAAAATTGTCGCATGTCTGATACTCGAAACCAATAACTACTATGGCCTAGGGCAAAAATACACATACCGTTGTAATCGGACGAGTTTCTGATTTCAGATGCAACAGGAATTTCTCGAGTTCGTCAATCCGTTCGCGAGATATGGGAGTTTGAAGTGAAGGAATGGTTGAGAAACCATCAAAATTTTCGCATGTCTGATACTCGAAACCAATAACTACTATGGCCTAGGGCAAAAATACACATACCGTTGTAATCGGGCGAGTTTCTGCTTTCAGATGCAACAGGAATTTCTCGAGTTCGTCAATCCGTTCGCGAGATATGGGTGTTTGAAGTTAAGGAATTGTTGAGAAACCATCAAAATTTTCGCAAGTCTGATACTCGAAACCAATAACTGGAATGGCCTAGGGGAAAACTACACACACCATTGTAATCGGGCGAGTTTCTACTTTCAGATGCAACACGAATTTCTAGAGTTCGTCAATCCGTTCGCGAGATATGGGAGTTTGAAGTGAAGGAATGGTTGAGAAACCATCAAAATTTTCGCATGTCTGATACTCGAAACCAATAACTACTATGGCCTAGGGCAAAAATACACATACCGTTGTAATCGGACGAGTTTCTGCTTTCAGATGCAACAGGAATTTCTCGAGTTCGTCAATCCGTTCGCGAGATATGGGAGTTTGAAGTTAAGGAATGTTTGAGAAACCATCAAAATTTTCGCAAGTCGGATATTCGAAACCAATAACTGGTATGGCTTAGGGGAAAAGTACACACACCATTGTAATCGGTTGTGTTTCTACTTTCAGATGCAACAGGAATTTCTCGAGTTCGTCAATCCGTTCGCGAGATATGGGAGTTTGAAGTTAAGGAATGGTTGAGAAACCATCAAAATTTTCGCAAGTCTGATACTCGAAACCAATAACTGGAATGGCCTAGGTGAAAAGTACACGCCATTGTAATCGGGCGAGTTTCTACTTTCAGATGCAACAGGAATTTCTCGATTTCGTCAATCCGTTCGCGAGATATGGGAGTTTGAAGTTAAGGAATGGTTGAGAAACCATCAAAATTTTCGCAAGTCTGATACTCGAAACCAATAACTACAATGGCCTAGGGGAAAAATACACATACCGTTGTAATCGGGAGAGTTTCTACTTTCAGATGCAACAGGAATTTCTAGAGTTCGTCAATCCGTTCGCGAGACGTGGGAGTTTGAAATTAAGGAATGGTTGAGGATCCATCAAAATTTTCGCAAGTCTGATACTCGAAACCAATAACTACAATGGCCTAGGGGATAAATACACATACCGTTGTAATCGGGCGAGTTTCTACTTTCAGATGCAACAGGAATTTCTCGAGTTCATCAATCCGTTCGCGAGATATGGGAGTTTGATGTTAAGGAATGGTTGAGGAACCATCAAAATTTTCGCAAGTCGGATACTCGAAACCAATAACTGGTATGGCTTAGGGGAAAAGGGCACACACCATTGCAATCGGGTGTGTTTCTACTTTCAGATGCAACAGGAATTTCTCGAGTTCGTCAATCCGTTCGCGAGATATGGGCGTTTGAAGTTAAGAAATGGTTGAGAAACCATCAAAATTTTCGCAAGTCTGATACTCGAAACCAATAACTACATATGGCCTAAGGAAAAAATTCACATACCGTTTTAATCGGGCGAGTTTCTGCTTTCAGATGCAATAGGAGTTTCTCGAGTTCGTCAATCCGTTCGCGAGATATGGGAGTTTGAAGTTAAGGAGTGGTTGAGAAACCATCAAAATTTTCGCAAGTCTAATACTCGAAACCAATAACTACTATGGCCTAAGGCAAAAATACACATACCGTTGTAATCGGGCGAGTTTCTGCTTTAAGATGCAATAGGAGTTTCTCGAGTTCGTCAATCCGTTCGCGAGATATGGGAGTTTGAAGTTAAGGAATGGTTGAGAAACCATCAAAATTTTCGCAAGTCTGATACTCGAAACCAATAACTACAATGGCCTAGGGGAAAAATACACATACCGTTGTAATCGGGAGAGTTTCTACTTTCAGATGCAACAGGAATTTCTAGAGTTCGTCAATCCGTTCGCGAGACGTGGGAGTTTGAAATTAAGGAATGGTTGAGGATCCATCAAAATTTTCGCAAGTCTGATACTCGAAACCAATAACTACGATGGCCTAGGGAAAAATACACATACCGTTGTAATCGGGAGAGTTTCTACTTTCAGATGCAACAGGAATTTCTAGAGTTCGTCAATCCGTTCGCGAGACGTGGGAGTTTGAAATTAAGGAATGGTTGAGGATCCATCAAAATTTTCGCAAGTCTGATACTCGAAACCAATAACTGGAATGGCCTAGGGGAAAAGTACACACACCATTGTAATCGGGCGAGTTTCTGCTTTTAGATGCAACAGGAATTTCTCGATTTCGTCAATCCGTTCGCGAGATATGGGAGTTTGAAGTTAAGGAATGGTTGAGAAACCATCAAAATTTTCGCAAGTCTGATACTCGAAACCAATAACTACAATGGCCTAGGGAAAAATACACATACCGTTGTAATCGGGAGAGTTTCTACTTTCAGATGCAACAGGAATTTCTCGAGTTCGTTAATCCGTTCGCGAGATGTGGGAGTTTGAAATTAAGGAATGGTTGAGGATCCATCAAAATTTTCGCAAGTCTGATACTCGAAACCAATAACTACAATGGCCTAGGGGATAAATACACATACCGTTGTAATCGGGCGAGTTTCTACTATCAGATGCAACAGGAATTTCTCGAGTTCGACAATCCGTTCGCGAGATATGGGAGTTTGAAGTTAAGGAATGGTTGAGAAACCATCAAAATTTTCGCAAGTCTGATACACGAAACCAATAACTGGAATGGCCTAGGGGAAAAGTACACACACCATTGTAATCGGGCGAGTTTCTACTTTCAGATGCAACAGGAATTTCACGAGTTCATCAATCCGTTCGCGAGATATGGGAGTTTGAAGTTAAGGAATGGTTGAGAAACCATCAAAATTTTCGCAAGTCGGATACTCGAAACCAATAACGGGAATGGCTTAGGGGAAAAGTACACACACAATTGTAATCGGGCGAGTTTCTGCTTTCAGATGCAACAGGAATTTCTCGAGTTCGGCAATCCGTTCGCGAGATATGGGAGTTTGAAGTTAAGGAATGGTTGAGAAACCATCAAAATTGTCGCATGTCTGATACTCGAAACCAATAACTACTATGGCCTAGGGCAAAAATACACATACCGTTGTAATCGGACGAGTTTCTGCTTTCAGATGCAACAGGAATTTCTCGAGTTCGTCAATCCGTTCGCGAGATATGGGAGTTTGAAGTGAAGGAATGGTTGAGAAACCATCAAAATTTTCGCATGTCTGATACTCGAAACCAATAACTACTATGCCCTAGGGCAAAAATACACATACCGTTGTAATCGGACGAGTTTCTACTTTCAGATGCAACAGGAATTTCTCGAGTTCGTCAATCCGTTCGCGAGACGTGGGAGTTTGAAATTAAGGAATGGTTGAGGATCCATCAAAATTTTCGCAAGTCTGATACTCGAAACCAATAACTACAATGGCCTAGGGGATAAATACACATACCGTTGTAATCGGGCGAGTTTCTACTATCAGATGCAACAGGAATTTCTCGAGTTCGACAATCCGTTCGCGAGATATGGGAGTTTGAAGTTAAGGAATGGTTGAGAAACCATCAAAATTTTCGCAAGTCGGATACTCGAAACCAATAACGGGAATGGCTTAGGGGAAAAGTACACACACAATTGTAATCGGGCGAGTTTCTGCTTTCAGATGCAACAGGAATTTCTCGAGTTCGGCAATCCGTTCGCGAGATATGGGAGTTTGAAGTTAAGGAATGGTTGAGAAACCATCAAAATTGTCGCATGTCTGATACTCGAAACCAATAACTACTATGGCCTAGGGCAAAAATACACATACCGTTGTAATCGGACGAGTTTCTGATTTCAGATGCAACAGGAATTTCTCGAGTTCGTCAATCCGTTCGCGAGATATGGGTGTTTGAAGTTAAGGAATTGTTGAGAAACCATCAAAATTTTCGCAAGTCTGATACTCGAAACCAATAACTGGAATGGCCTAGGGGAAAACTACACACACCATTGTAATCGGGCGAGTTTCTACTTTCAGATGCAACACGAATTTCTAGAGTTCGTCAATCCGTTCGCGAGATATGGGAGTTTGAAGTGAAGGAATGGTTGAGAAACCATCAAAATTTTCGCATGTCTGATACTCGAAACCAATAACTACTATGGCCTAGGGCAAAAATACACATACCGTTGTAATCGGACGAGTTTCTGCTTTCAGATGCAACAGGAATTTCTCGAGTTCGTCAATCCGTTCGCGAGATATGGGAGTTTGAAGTTAAGGAATGTTTGAGAAACCATCAAAATTTTCGCAAGTCGGATATTCGAAACCAATAACTGGTATGGCTTAGGGGAAAAGTACACACACCATTGTAATCGGTTGTGTTTCTACTTTCAGATGCAACAGGAATTTCTCGAGTTCGTCAATCCGTTCGCGAGATATGGGAGTTTGAAGTTAAGGAATGGTTGAGAAACCATCAAAATTTTCGCAAGTCTGATTATCGAAACCAATAACTGGAATGGCCTAGGTGAAAAGTACACGCCATTGTAATCGGGCGAGTTTCTACTTTCAGATGCAACAGGAATTTCTCGAGTTCGTCAATCCGTTCGCGAGATATGGGCGTTTGAGGTTAAGAAATGGTTGAGGAACCATCAAAATTTTCGCAAGTCTGATACTCGAAACCAATAACTACATATGGCCTAAGGAAAAAATTCACATACCGTTTTAATCGGGCGAGTTTCTGCTTTCAGATGCAATAGGAGTTTCTAGAGTTCGTCAATCCGTTCGCGAGATATGGGAGTTTGAAGTTAAGGAGTGGTTGAGAAACCATCAAAATTTTCGCAAGTCTAATACTCGAAACCAATAACTACTATGGCCTAAGGCAAAAATACACATACCGTTGTAATCGGGCGAGTTTCTGCTTTAAGATGCAATAGGAGTTTCTCGAGTTCGTCAAACCGTTCGCGAGATATGGGAGTTTGAAGTTAAGGAATGGTTGAGAAACCATCAAAATTTTCGCAAGTCTGATACTCGAATCCAATAACTGGAATGGCCTAGGGAAAAAGTACACACACCATTGTACTCGGGCGAGTTTCTACTTTCAGATGCAACAGGAGTTTGTCGAGTTCGTCAATCCGTTCGCGAGATATGGGTGTTTGAAGTTAAGGAATGGTTAAGAAACCATCAAAATTTTCGCAAGTCTGATACTCGAAACCAATAACTGGAATGGCCTAGGGGAAAAGTACACACACCATTGTAATCGGGCGAGTTTCTGCTTTGAGATGCAACAGGAATTTCTCGATTTCGTCAATCCGTTCGCGAGATATGGGAGTTTGAAGTTAAGGAATGGTTGAGAAACCATCAAAATTTTCGCAAGTCTGATACTCGAAACCAATAACTACAATGGCCTAGGGGAAAAATACACATACCGTTGTAATCGGGAGAGTTTCTACTTTCAGATGCAACAGGAATTTCTCGAGTTCGTCAATCCGTTCGCGAGATGTGGGAGTTTGAAATTAAGGAATGGTTGAGGATCCATCAAAATTTTCGCAAGTCTGATACTCGAAACCAATAACTACAATGGCCTAGGGGATAAATACACATACCGTTGTAATCGGGCGAGTTTCTACTATCAGATGCAACAGGAATTTCTCGAGTTCGACAATCCGTTCGCGAGATATGGGAGTTTGAAGTTAAGGAATGGTTGAGAAACCATCAAAATTGTCGCATGTCTGATACTCGAAACCAATAACTACTATGGCCTAGGGCAAAAATACACATACCGTTGTAATCGGACGAGTTTCTGCTTTCAGATGCAACAGGAATTTCTCGAGTTCGTCAATCCGTTCGCGAGATATGGGAGTTTGAAGTTAAGGAATGGTTGAGAAACCATCAAAATTTTCGCAAGTCGAATACTCGAAACCAATAACGGGAATGGCTTAGGGGAAAAGTACACACACAATTGTAATCGGGCGAGTTTCTGCTTTCAGATGCAACAGGAATTTCTCGAGTTCGGCAATCCGTTCGCGAGATATGGGAGTTTGAAGTTAAGGAATGGTTGAGAAACCATCAAAATTGTCGCATGTCTGATACTCGAAACCAATAACTACTATGGCCTAGGGCAAAAATACACATACCGTTGTAATCGGACGAGTTTCTGCTTTCAGATGCAACAGGAATTTCTCGAGTTCGTCAATCCGTTCGCGAGATATGGGAGTTTGAAGTGAAGGAATGGTTGAGAAACCATCAAAATTTTCGCATGTCTGATACTCGAAACCAATAACTACTATGCCCTAGGGCAAAAATACACATACCGTTGTAATCGGACGAGTTTCTACTTTCAGATGCAACAGGAATTTCTCGAGTTCGTCAATCCGTTCGCGAGACGTGGGAGTTTGAAGTTAAGGAATGGTTGAGAAACCATCAAAATTTTCGCAAGTCTGATACTCGAAACCAATAACTACAATGGCCTAGGGGATAAATACACATACCGTTGTAATCGGGCGAGTTTCTACTTTCAGATGCAACACGAATTTCTAGAGTTCGTCAATCCGTTCGCGAGATATGGGAGTTTGAAGTGAAGGAATGGTTGAGGATCCATCAAAATTTTCGCAAGTCTGATACTCGAAACCAATAACTACAATGGCCTAGGGGATAAATACACATACCGTTGTAATCGGGCGAGTTTCTACTATCAGATGCAACAGGAATTTCTCGAGTTCGACAATCCGTTCGCGAGATATGGGAGTTTGAAGTTAAGGAATGGTTGAGAAACCATCAAAATTTTCGCAAGTCTGATACACGAAACCAATAACTGGAATGGCCTAGGGGAAAAGTACACACACCATTGTAATAGGGCGAGTTTCTACTTTCAGATGCAACAGGAATTTCACGAGTTCATCAATCCGTTCGCGAGATATGGGAGTTTGAAGTTAAGGAATGGTTGAGAAACCATCAAAATTTTCGCAAGTCGGATACTCGAAACCAATAACGGGAATGGCTTAGGGGAAAAGTACACACACAATTGTAATCGGGCGAGTTTCTGCTTTCAGATGCAACAGGAATTTCTCGAGTTCGGCAATCCGTTCGCGAGATATGGGAGTTTGAAGTTAAGGAATGGTTGAGAAACCATCAAAATTGTCGCATGTCTGATACTCGAAACCAATAACTACTATGGCCTAGGGCAAAAATACACATACCGTTGTAATCGGACGAGTTTCTGATTTCAGATGCAACAGGAATTTCTCGAGTTCGTCAATCCGTTCGCGAGATATGGGAGTTTGAAGTGAAGGAATGGTTGAGAAACCATCAAAATTTTCGCATGTCTGATACTCGAAACCAATAACTACTATGGCCTAGGGCAAAAATACACATACCGTTGTAATCGGGCGAGTTTCTGCTTTCAGATGCAACAGGAATTTCTCGAGTTCGTCAATCCGTTCCCGAGATATGGGTGTTTGAAGTTAAGGAATTGTTGAGAAACCATCAAAATTTTCGCAAGTCTGATACTCGAAACCAATAACTGGAATGGCCTAGGGGAAAACTACACACACCATTGTAATCGGGCGAGTTTCTACTTTCAGATGCAACACGAATTTCTAGAGTTCGTCAATCCGTTCGCGAGATATGGGAGTTTGAAGTGAAGGAATGGTTGAGAAACCATCAAAATTTTCGCATGTCTGATACTCGAAACCAATAACTACTATGGCCTAGGGCAAAAATACACATACCGTTGTAATCGGACGAGTTTCTGCTTTCAGATGCAACAGGAATTTCTCGAGTTCGTCAATCCGTTCGCGAGATATGGGAGTTTGAAGTTAAGGAATGTTTGAGAAACCATCAAAATTTTCGCAAGTCGGATATTCGAAACCAATAACTGGTATGGCTTAGGGGAAAAGTACACACACCATTGTAATCGGTTGTGTTTCTACTTTCAGATGCAACAGGAATTTCTCGAGTTCGTCAATCCGTTCGCGAGATATGGGAGTTTGAAGTTAAGGAATGGTTGAGAAACCATCAAAATTTTCGCAAGTCTGATACTCGAAACCAATAACTGGAATGGCCTAGGTGAAAAGTACACGCCATTGTAATCGGGCGAGTTTCTACTTTCAGATGCAACAGGAATTTCTCGATTTCGTCAATCCGTTCGCGAGATATGGGAGTTTGAAGTTAAGGAATGGTTGAGAAACCATCAAAATTTTCGCAAGTCTGATACTCGAAACCAATAACTACAATGGCCTAGGGGAAAAATACACATACCGTTGTAATCGGGAGAGTTTCTACTTTCAGATGCAACAGGAATTTCTAGAGTTCGTCAATCCGTTCGCGAGACGTGGGAGTTTGAAATTAAGGAATGGTTGAGGATCCATCAAAATTTTCGCAAGTCTGATACTCGAAACCAATAACTACAATGGCCTAGGGGATAAATACACATACCGTTGTAATCGGGCGAGTTTCTACTTTCAGATGCAACAGGAATTTCTCGAGTTCATCAATCCGTTCGCGAGATATGGGAGTTTGATGTTAAGGAATGGTTGAGGAACCATCAAAATTTTCGCAAGTCGGATACTCGAAACCAATAACTGGTATGGCTTAGGGGAAAAGGGCACACACCATTGCAATCGGGTGTGTTTCTACTTTCAGATGCAACAGGAATTTCTCGAGTTCGTCAATCCGTTCGCGAGATATGGGCGTTTGAAGTTAAGAAATGGTTGAGAAACCATCAAAATTTTCGCAAGTCTGATACTCGAAACCAATAACTACATATGGCCTAAGGAAAAAATTCACATACCGTTTTAATCGGGCGAGTTTCTGCTTTCAGATGCAATAGGAGTTTCTCGAGTTCGTCAATCCGTTCGCGAGATATGGGAGTTTGAAGTTAAGGAGTGGTTGAGAAACCATCAAAATTTTCGCAAGTCTAATACTCGAAACCAATAACTACTATGGCCTAAGGCAAAAATACACATACCGTTGTAATCGGGCGAGTTTCTGCTTTAAGATGCAATAGGAGTTTCTCGAGTTCGTCAATCCGTTCGCGAGATATGGGAGTTTGAAGTTAAGGAATGGTTGAGAAACCATCAAAATTTTCGCAAGTCTGATACTCGAAACCAATAACTACAATGGCCTAGGGGAAAAATACACATACCGTTGTAATCGGGAGAGTTTCTACTTTCAGATGCAACAGGAATTTCTAGAGTTCGTCAATCCGTTCGCGAGACGTGGGAGTTTGAAATTAAGGAATGGTTGAGGATCCATCAAAATTTTCGCAAGTCTGATACTCGAAACCAATAACTACGATGGCCTAGGGAAAAATACACATACCGTTGTAATCGGGAGAGTTTCTACTTTCAGATGCAACAGGAATTTCTAGAGTTCGTCAATCCGTTCGCGAGACGTGGGAGTTTGAAATTAAGGAATGGTTGAGGATCCATCAAAATTTTCGCAAGTCTGATACTCGAAACCAATAACTGGAATGGCCTAGGGGAAAAGTACACACACCATTGTAATCGGGCGAGTTTCTGCTTTTAGATGCAACAGGAATTTCTCGATTTCGTCAATCCGTTCGCGAGATATGGGAGTTTGAAGTTAAGGAATGGTTGAGAAACCATCAAAATTTTCGCAAGTCTGATACTCGAAACCAATAACTACAATGGCCTAGGGAAAAATACACATACCGTTGTAATCGGGAGAGTTTCTACTTTCAGATGCAACAGGAATTTCTCGAGTTCGTTAATCCGTTCGCGAGATGTGGGAGTTTGAAATTAAGGAATGGTTGAGGATCCATCAAAATTTTCGCAAGTCTGATACTCGAAACCAATAACTACAATGGCCTAGGGGATAAATACACATACCGTTGTAATCGGGCGAGTTTCTACTATCAGATGCAACAGGAATTTCTCGAGTTCGACAATCCGTTCGCGAGATATGGGAGTTTGAAGTTAAGGAATGGTTGAGAAACCATCAAAATTTTCGCAAGTCTGATACACGAAACCAATAACTGGAATGGCCTAGGGGAAAAGTACACACACCATTGTAATCGGGCGAGTTTCTACTTTCAGATGCAACAGGAATTTCACGAGTTCATCAATCCGTTCGCGAGATATGGGAGTTTGAAGTTAAGGAATGGTTGAGAAACCATCAAAATTTTCGCAAGTCGGATACTCGAAACCAATAACGGGAATGGCTTAGGGGAAAAGTACACACACAATTGTAATCGGGCGAGTTTCTGCTTTCAGATGCAACAGGAATTTCTCGAGTTCGGCAATCCGTTCGCGAGATATGGGAGTTTGAAGTTAAGGAATGGTTGAGAAACCATCAAAATTGTCGCATGTCTGATACTCGAAACCAATAACTACTATGGCCTAGGGCAAAAATACACATACCGTTGTAATCGGACGAGTTTCTGCTTTCAGATGCAACAGGAATTTCTCGAGTTCGTCAATCCGTTCGCGAGATATGGGAGTTTGAAGTGAAGGAATGGTTGAGAAACCATCAAAATTTTCGCATGTCTGATACTCGAAACCAATAACTACTATGCCCTAGGGCAAAAATACACATACCGTTGTAATCGGACGAGTTTCTACTTTCAGATGCAACAGGAATTTCTCGAGTTCGTCAATCCGTTCGCGAGACGTGGGAGTTTGAAATTAAGGAATGGTTGAGGATCCATCAAAATTTTCGCAAGTCTGATACTCGAAACCAATAACTACAATGGCCTAGGGGATAAATACACATACCGTTGTAATCGGGCGAGTTTCTACTATCAGATGCAACAGGAATTTCTCGAGTTCGACAATCCGTTCGCGAGATATGGGAGTTTGAAGTTAAGGAATGGTTGAGAAACCATCAAAATTTTCGCAAGTCGGATACTCGAAACCAATAACGGGAATGGCTTAGGGGAAAAGTACACACACAATTGTAATCGGGCGAGTTTCTGCTTTCAGATGCAACAGGAATTTCTCGAGTTCGGCAATCCGTTCGCGAGATATGGGAGTTTGAAGTTAAGGAATGGTTGAGAAACCATCAAAATTGTCGCATGTCTGATACTCGAAACCAATAACTACTATGGCCTAGGGCAAAAATACACATACCGTTGTAATCGGACGAGTTTCTGATTTCAGATGCAACAGGAATTTCTCGAGTTCGTCAATCCGTTCGCGAGATATGGGTGTTTGAAGTTAAGGAATTGTTGAGAAACCATCAAAATTTTCGCAAGTCTGATACTCGAAACCAATAACTGGAATGGCCTAGGGGAAAACTACACACACCATTGTAATCGGGCGAGTTTCTACTTTCAGATGCAACACGAATTTCTAGAGTTCGTCAATCCGTTCGCGAGATATGGGAGTTTGAAGTGAAGGAATGGTTGAGAAACCATCAAAATTTTCGCATGTCTGATACTCGAAACCAATAACTACTATGGCCTAGGGCAAAAATACACATACCGTTGTAATCGGACGAGTTTCTGCTTTCAGATGCAACAGGAATTTCTCGAGTTCGTCAATCCGTTCGCGAGATATGGGAGTTTGAAGTTAAGGAATGTTTGAGAAACCATCAAAATTTTCGCAAGTCGGATATTCGAAACCAATAACTGGTATGGCTTAGGGGAAAAGTACACACACCATTGTAATCGGTTGTGTTTCTACTTTCAGATGCAACAGGAATTTCTCGAGTTCGTCAATCCGTTCGCGAGATATGGGAGTTTGAAGTTAAGGAATGGTTGAGAAACCATCAAAATTTTCGCAAGTCTGATTATCGAAACCAATAACTGGAATGGCCTAGGTGAAAAGTACACGCCATTGTAATCGGGCGAGTTTCTACTTTCAGATGCAACAGGAATTTCTCGAGTTCGTCAATCCGTTCGCGAGATATGGGCGTTTGAGGTTAAGAAATGGTTGAGGAACCATCAAAATTTTCGCAAGTCTGATACTCGAAACCAATAACTACATATGGCCTAAGGAAAAAATTCACATACCGTTTTAATCGGGCGAGTTTCTGCTTTCAGATGCAATAGGAGTTTCTCGAGTTCGTCAATCCGTTCGCGAGATATGGGAGTTTGAAGTTAAGGAGTGGTTGAGAAACCATCAAAATTTTCGCAAGTCTAATACTCGAAACCAATAACTACTATGGCCTAAGGCAAAAATACACATACCGTTGTAATCGGGCGAGTTTCTGCTTTAAGATGCAATAGGAGTTTCTCGAGTTCGTCAAACCGTTCGCGAGATATGGGAGTTTGAAGTTAAGGAATGGTTGAGAAACCATCAAAATTTTCGCAAGTCTGATACTCGAATCCAATAACTGGAATGGCCTAGGGAAAAAGTACACACACCATTGTACTCGGGCGAGTTTCTACTTTCAGATGCAACAGGAGTTTGTCGAGTTCGTCAATCCGTTCGCGAGATATGGGTGTTTGAAGTTAAGGAATGGTTAAGAAACCATCAAAATTTTCGCAAGTCTGATACTCGAAACCAATAACTGGAATGGCCTAGGGGAAAAGTACACACACCATTGTAATCGGGCGAGTTTCTGCTTTGAGATGCAACAGGAATTTCTCGAGTTCGTCAATCCGTTCGCGAGATATGGGAGTTTGAAGTTAAGGAATGTTTGAGAAACCATCAAAATTTTCGCAAGTCGGATATTCGAATCCAATAACTGGTATGGCTTAGGGGAAAAGTACACACACCATTGTAATCGGTTGTGTTTCTACTTTCAGATGCAACAGGAATTTCTCGAGTTCGTCAATCCGTTCGCGAGATATGGGAGTTTGAAGTTAAGGAATGGTTGAGAAACCATCAAAATTTTCGCAAGTCTGATACTCGAAACCAATAACTGGAATGGCTTAGGGGAAAAGTACACACACCATTGTAATCAGGTGAGTTTCTACTTTCAGGTGCAACAGGAATTTCTCGAGTTCGTCAATCCGTTCGCGAGATATGGGAGTTTGAAGTTAAGGAATCGTTGAGAAACCATCAAAATTTTTGCAAGTCTGATACTCGAAACCAATAACTTCAATGGCCTGGGGGAAAAATACACATACCGTTGCAATAGGGAGAGTTTCTACTTTCAGATGCAACAGGAATTTCTCGAGTTCGTCAATCCGTTCGCGAGATATGGGAGTTTGAAGTTAAGGAATGGTTGAGAAACCATCAAAATTTTCGCAAGTCTGATCCTCGAAACCAATAACTACTATGGCCTAGGGGAAAAGTACACACACCATTGTAATCGGGCGAGTTTCTACTTTCAGATGCAACAGGAATTTGTCGAGTTCGTCAATCCATTCGCGAGATGTGGGTGTTTGAAGTTAAGGAATGGTTGAGAATCCATCAAAATTTTCGCAAGTCTGATACTCGAAACCAATAACAACAATGGCCTAGGGGACAAATACATATACCGTTGAAATCGGGCGAGTTTCTACTTTCAGGTGCAACAGGAATTTCTCGAGTTCGTCAATCCGTTCCCGAGATGTGGGAGTTTGAAATTAAGGAATGGTTGAGGATCCATCAAAATTTTCGCAAGTCTGATACTCGAAACCAATAACTACAATGGCCTAGGGGATAAATACACATACCGTTGTAATCGGGCGAGTTTCTACTTTCAGATGCAACAGGAATTTCTCGAGTTCATCAATCCGTTCCCGAGATGTGGGAGTTTGAAATTAAGGAATGGTTGAGGATCCATCAAAATTTTCGCAAGTCTGATACTCGAAACCAATAACTGGAATGGCCTAGGGGAAAAGTACACACACCATTGTAATCGGGCGAGTTTCTACTTTCAGATGCAACACGAATTTCACGAGTTCATCAATCCGTTCGCGAGATATGGGAGTTTGAAGTTAAGGAATGGTTGAGAAACCATCAAAATTTTCGCAAGTCGGATACACGAAACCAATAACGGGAATGGCTTAGGGGAAAAGTACACACACAATTGTAATCGGGCGAGTTTCTGCTTTCAGATGCAACAGGAATTTCTCGAGTTCGGCAATCCGTTCGCGAGATATTGGAGTTTGAAGTTAAGGAATGGTTGAGAACCTTCAAAATTTTCGCAAGTCTGATACTCGAAACCAATAACTACTATGGCCTAGGGCAAAAATACACATACCGTTGTAATCGGGCGAGTTTCTGCTTTCAGATGCAACAGGAATTTCTCGAGTTCGTCAATCCGTTCGCGAGATATGGGAGTTTGAAGTTAAGGAATTGTTGAGAAACCATCAAAATTTTCGCAAGTCTGATACTCGAAACCAATAACTGGAATGGCCTAGGGGAAAACTACACACACCATTGTAATCGGGCGAGTTTCTACTTTCAGATGCAACACGAATTTCTAGAGTTCGTCATTCCGTTCGCGAGATATGGGAGTTTGAAGTGAAGGAATGGTTGAGAAACCATCAAAATTTTCGCATGTCTGATACTCGAAACCAATAACTACTATGGCCTAGGGCAAAAATACACATACCGTTGTAATCGGACGAGTTTCTGCTTTCAGATGCAACAGGAATTTCTCGAGTTCGTCAATCCGTTCGCGAGATATGGGAGTTTGAAGTTAAGGAATGTTTGAGAAACCATCAAAATTTTCGCAAGTCGGATATTCGAAACCAATAACTGGTATGGCTTAGGGGAAAAGTACACACACCATTGTAATCGGTTGTGTTTCTACTTTCAGATGCAACAGGAATTTCTCGAGTTCGTCAATCCGTTCGCGAGATATGGGAGTTTGAAGTTAAGGAATGGTTGAGAAACCATCAAAATTTTCGCAAGTCTGATACTCGAAACCAATAACTGGAATGGCTTAGGGGAAAAGTACACACACCATTGTAATCAGGTGAGTTTCTACTTTCAGGTGCAACAGGAATTTCTCGAGTTCGTCAATCCGTTCGCGAGATATGGGAGTTTGAAGTTAAGGAATCGTTGAGAAACCATCAAAATTTTTGCAAGTCTGATACTCGAAACCAATAACTACAATGGCCTGGGGGAAAAATACACATACCGTTTCAATAGGGAGAGTTTCTACTTTCAGATGCAACAGGAATTTCTCGAGTTCGTCAATCCGTTCGCGAGATATGGGAGTTTGAAGTTAAGGAATGGTTGAGAAACCATCAAAATTTTCGCAAGTCTGATCCTCGAAACCAATAACTACTATGGCCTAGGGGAGAAGTACACACACCATTGTAATCGGGCGAGTTTCTACTTTCAGATGCAACAGGAATTTGTCGAGTTCGTCAATCCATTCGCGAGATGTGGGTGTTTGAAGTTAAGGAATGGTTGAGAAACCATCAAAATTTTCGCAAGTCTGATACTCGAAACCAATAACAACAATGGCCTAGGGGACAAATACATATACCGTTGAAATCGGGCGAGTTTCTACTTTCAGATGCAACAGGAATTTCTCGAGTTCGTCAATCCGTTCGCGAGATGTGGGAGTTTGAAATTAAGGAATGGTTGAGGATCCATCAAAATTTTCGCAAGTCTGATACTCGAAACCAATAACTACAATGGCCTAGGGGATAAATACACATACCGTTGTAATCGGGCGAGTTTCTACTATCAGATGCAACAGGAATTTCACGAGTTCATCAATCCGTTCGCGAGATATGGGAGTTTGAAGTTAAGGAATGGTTGAGAAACCATCAAAATTTTCGCAAGTCGGATACTCGAAACCAATAACGGGAATGGCTTAGGGGAAAAGTACACACACAATTGTAATCGGGCGAGTTTCTGCTTTCAGATGCAACAGGAATTTCTCGAGTTCGGCAATCCGTTCGCGAGATATGGGAGTTTGAAGTTAAGGAATGGTTGAGAACCTTCAAAATTTTCGCAAGTCTGATACTCGAAACCAATAACTACTATGGCCTAGGGCAAAAATACACATACCGTTGTAATCGGGCGAGTTTCTGCTTTCAGATGCAACAGGAATTTCTCGAGTTCGTCAATCCGTTCGCGAGATATGGGAGTTTGAAGTTAAGGAATTGTTGAGAAACCATCAAAATTTTCGCAAGTCTGATACTCGAAACCAATAACTGGAATGGCCTAGGGGAAAACTACACACACCATTGTAATCGGGCGAGTTTCTACTTTCAGATGCAACACGAATTTCTAGAGTTCGTCAATCCGTTCGCGAGATATGGGAGTTTGAAGTGAAGGAATGGTTGAGAAACCATCAAAATTTTCGCAAGTCTGATACTCGAAACCAATAACTACTATGGCCTAGGGCAAAAATACACATACCGTTGTAATCGGACGAGTATCTGCTCTCAGATGCAACAGGAATTTCTCGAGTTCGTCAATCCGTTCGCGAGATGTGGGAGTTTGAAATTAAGGAATGGTTGAGGATCCATCAAAATTTTCGCAAGTCTGATACTCGAAACCAATAACTACAATGGCCTAGGGGAAAAATACATATACCGTTGAAATCGGGCGAGTTTCTACTTTCAGATGCAACAGGAATTTCTCGAGTTCGTCAATCCGTTCGCGAGATGTGGGAGTTTGAAATTAAGGAATGGTTGAGGATCCATCAAAATTTTCGCAAGTCTGATACTCGAAACCAATAACTACAATGGCCTAGGGGATAAATACACATATCGTTGTAATCGGGCGAGTTTCTACTATCAGATGCAACAGGAATTTCTCGAGTTCGACAATCCGTTCGCGAGATATGGGAGTTTGAAGTTAAGGAATGGTTGAGAAACCATCAAAATTTTCGCAAGTCTGATACACGAAACCAATAACTGGAATGGCCTAGGGGAAAAGTACATATACCGTTGAAATCGGGCGAGTTTCTACTTTCAGATGCAACAGGAATTTCTCGAGTTCGTCAATCCGTTCGCGAGATGTGGGAGTTTGAAGTTAAGGAATGGTTGAGGATCCATCAAAATTTTCGCAAGTCTGATCCTCGAAACCAATAACTACTATGGCCTAGGGGAGAAGTACACACACCATTGTAATCGGGCGAGTTTCTACTTTCAGATGCAACAGGAATTTGTCGAGTTCGTCAATCCATTCGCGAGATGTGGGTGTTTGAAGTTAAGGAATGGTTGAGAAACCATCAAAATTTTCGCAAGTCTGATACTCGAAACCAATAACAACAATGGCCTAGGGGACAAATACATATACCGTTGAAATCGGGCGAGTTTCTACTTTCAGATGCAACAGGAATTTCTCGAGTTCGTCAATCCGTTCGCGAGATGTGGGAGTTTGAAATTAAGGAATGGTTGAGGATCCATCAAAATTTTCGCAAGTCTGATACTCGAAACCAATAACTACAATGCACTGGGGGAAAAATACACATACCGTTGCAATCGGGAGAGTTTCTACTATCAGATGCAACAGGAATTTCTCGAGTTCGACAATCCGTTCGCGAGATATGGGAGTTTGAAGTTAAGGAATGGTTGAGAAACCATCAAAATTTTCGCAAGTCTGATACACGAAACCAATAACTGGAATGGCCTAGGGGAAAAGTACACACACCATTGTAATCGGGCGAGTTTCTACTTTCAGATGCAACAGGAATTTCACGAGTTCATCAATCCGTTCGCGAGATATGGGAGTTTGAAGTTAAGGAATGGTTGAGAAACCATCAAAATTTTCGCAAGTCGGATACTCGAAACCAATAACGGGAATGGCTTAGGGGAAAAGTACACACACAATTGTAATCGGGCGAGTTTCTGCTTTCAGATGCAACAGGAATTTCTCGAGTTCGGCAATCCGTTCGCGAGATATGGGAGTTTGAAGTTAAGGAATGGTTGAGAAACCATCAAAATTTTGCAAGTCTGATCCTCGAAACCAATAACTACTATGGCCTAGGAGAAAGGTACACACACCATTGTAATCGGGCGAGTTTCTACTTTCAGATGCAACAGGAATTTGTCGAGTTCGTCAATCCATTCGCGAGATGTGGGTGTTTGAAGTAAAGGAATGGTTGAGAATCCATCAAAATTTTCGCAAGTCTGATACTCGAAACCAATAACAACAATGGCGTAGGGGAAAAATACATATACCGTTGAAATCGGGCGAGTTTCTACTTTCAGATGCAACAGGAATTTCTCGAGTTCGTCAATCCGTTCGCGAGATGTGGGAGTTTGAAATTAAGGAATGGTTGAGGATCCATCAAAATTTTCGCAAGTCTGATACTCGAAACCAATAACTACAATGGCCTAGGGGATAAATACACATACCGTTGTAATCGGGCGAGTTTCTACTATCAGATGCAACAGGAATTTCTCGAGTTCGACAATCCGTTCGCGAGATATGGGAGTTTGAAGTTAAGGAATGGTTGAGAAACCATCAAAATTTTCGCAAGTCTGATACACGAAACCAATAACTGGAATGGCCTAGGGGAAAAGTACACACACCATTGTAATCGGGCGAGTTTCTACTTTCAGATGCAACAGGAATTTCACGAGTTCATCAATCCGTTCGCGAGATATGGGAGTTTGAAGTTAAGGAATGGTTGAGAAACCATCAAAATTTTCGCGTGTCGGATACTCGAAACCAATAACGGGAATGGCTTAGGGGAAAAGTACACACACAATTGTAATCGGGCGAGTTTCTGCTTTCAGATGCAACAGGAATTTCTCGAGTTCGGCAATCCGTTCGCGAGATATGGGAGTTTGAAGTTAAGGAATGGTTGAGAACCTTCAAAATTTTCGCAAGTCTGATACTCGAAACCAATAACTACTATGGCCTAGGGCAAAAATACACATACCGTTGTAATCGGGCGAGTTTCTGCTTTCAGATGCAACAGGAATTTCTCGAGTTCGTCAATCCGTTCGCGAGATATGGGAGTTTGAAGTCAAGGAATTGTTGAGAAACCATCAAAATTTTCGCAAGTCTGATACTCGAAACCAATAACTGGAATGGCCTAGGGGAAAACTACACACACCATTGTAATCGGGCGAGTTTCTACTTTCATATGCAACACGAATTTCTAGAGTTCGTCAATCCGTTCGCGAGATATGGGAGTTTGAAGTGAAGGAATGGTTGAGAAACCATCAAAATTTTCGCATGTCTGATACTCGAAACCAATAACTACTATGGCCTAGGGCAAAAATACACATACCGTTGTAATCGGACGAGTTTCTGCTTTCAGATGCAACAGGAATTTCTCGAGTTCGTCAATCCGTTCGCGAGATATGGGAGTTTGAAGTTAAGGAATGTTTGAGAAACCATCAAAATTTTCGCAAGTCGGATATTCGAAACCAATAACTGGTATGGCTTAGGGGAAAAGAACACACACCATTGTAATCGGTTGTGTTTCTACTTTCAGATGCAACAGGAATTTCTCGAGTTCGTCAATCCGTTCGCGAGATATGGGAGTTTGAAGTTAAGGAATGGTTGAGAAACCATCAAAATTTTCGCAAGTCTGATACTCGAAACCAATAACTGGAATGGCTTAGGGGAAAAGTACACACACCATTATAATCGGGTGAGTTTCTACTTTCAGATGCAACAGGAATTTCTCGAGTTCGTCAATCCGTTCGCGAGATATGGGAGTTTGAAGTTAAGGAATGTTTGAGAAACCATCAAAATTTTCGCAAGTCTGATACTCGAAACCAATAACTACAATGCACTGGGGGAAAAATACACATACCGTTGCAATCGGGAGGGTTTCTACTTTCAGATGCAACAGGAATTTCTCGAGTTCGTCAATCCGTTCGCGAGATATGGGAGTTTGAAGTTAAGGAATGGTTGAGAAACCATCAAAATTTCCGCAAGTCTGATACTCGAAACCAGTAACGGGAATGGCCTAGGGGAAAAGTTCACACACCATTGTAATCGGACGAGTTTCTACTTTCAGATGCAACACGAATTTCTCGAGTTCGTCAATCCGTTCGCGAGATATGGGAGTTTGAAGTTAAGGAATGGTTGAGAAACCATCAATATTTTCGCAAGTCTGATACTCGAAACCAATAACTACTATGGCCTAAGGCGAAAATACACATACCGTTGTAATCGGGCGAGTTTCTGCTTTCAGATGCAACAGGAATTTCTCGAGTCCGTCAATCCGTTCGCGAGATATGGGAGTTTGAAGTTACGGAATGGTTGAGAAACCATCAAAATTTTCGCAAGTCTGATACGCGAAACCAATAACTACTATGGCCTAGGGCAACAATACACATACCGTTGTAATCGGGCGAGTTTCTGCTTTCAGATGCAACAGGAGTTTCTCGAGTTCGTCAATCCGTTCGCGAGATATGGGAGTTTGAAGTTAAGGAATGGTTGAGAAACCATTAAAATTTTCGCAAGTCTGATACTCGAAACCAGTAACTGGAATGGCTTAGGGGAAAAGTACACACACCATTGTAATCGGGTGAGTTTCTACTTTCAGATGCAAAAGGAATTTCTCGAGTTCGTCAATCCGTTCGCGAGATATGGGAGTTCGAAGTTAAGGAATGGTTGAGAAACCATCAAAATTTTCTCAAGTCTGATACTCGAAACCAATAACTACAATGCACTGGGGGAAAAATACACATACCGTTGCAATCGGGAGAGTTTCTACTTTCAGATGCAACAGGAATTTCTCGAGTTCGTCAATCCGTTCGCGAGATATGGGAGTTTGAAGTTAAGGAATGGTTGAGAAACCATCAAAATTTCCGCAAGTCTGATACTCGAAACCAATAACGGGAATGGCCTAGGGGAAAAGTACACACACCATTGTAATCGGACGAGTTTCTGCTTTCAGATGCAACAGGAATTTCTCGAGTTCGTCAATCCGTTCGCGAGATATGGGAGTTTGAAGTTAAGGAATGGTTGAGAAACCATCAAAATTTTCGAAAGTCTGATATTCGAAACCAATAACTACAATGCACTGGGGGAAAAATGCACATACCGTTGCAATCGGGAGAGTCTCTACTTTCAGATGCAACAGGAATTTCTCCAGTTCGTCAATCCGTTCGCGAGATATGGGAGTTTGAAGTTAAGGAATGGTTGAGAAACCATCAAAATTTCCGCAAGTCTGATACTCGAAACCAGTAACGGGAATGGCCTAGGGGAAAAGTACACACACCATTGTAATCGGACGAGTTTCTGCTTTCAGATGCAACAGGAATTTCTCGAGTTCGTCAATCCGTTCGCGAGATATGGGAGTTTGAAGTTAAGGAATGGTTGAGAAACCATCAAAATTTCCGCAAGTCTGATACTCGAAACCAATAACGGGAATGGCCTAGGGGAAAAGTACACACACCATTGTAATCGGACGAGTTTCTGCTTTCAGATGCAACAGGAATTTCTCGAGTTCGTCAATCCGTTCGCGAGATATGGGAGTTTGAAGTTAAGGAATGGTTGAGAAACCATCAAAATTTTCGAAAGTCTGATATTCGAAACCAATAACTACAATGCACTGGGGGAAAAATACACATACCGTTGCAATCGGGAGAGTTTCTACTTTCAGATGTAACAGGAATTTCTCGAGTTCGTCAATCGGTTCGCGAGATATGGGAGTTTGAAGTTAAGGAATGGTTGAGAAACCATCAAAATTTCCGCAAGTCTGATACTCGAAACCAGTAACGGGAATGGCCTAGGGGAAAAGTACACACACCATTGTAATCGGACGAGTTTCTGCTTTCAGATGCAACAGGAATTTGTCGAGTTCGTCAATCCGTTCGCGAGATATGGGAGTTTGAAGTTAAGGAATGGTTGAGAAACCATCAAAATTTTCGCAAGTCTGATACTCGAAACCAATAACTGCTATGGCCTAAGGCAAAAATACACATACCGTTGTAATCGGGCGAGTTTCTACTTTCAGATGCAACAGGAATTTCTCGAGTTCGTCAATCCGTTCGAGGGATATGGGAGTTTAAAGTTACGGAATGGTTGGGAAACCATCAAAATTTTCGCAAGACGGATACTCGAAACCAATAACTGGAATGGCTTAGGCGAAAAGTACAAATACCGTTGTAATCGGACGTGTTTCTGCTTTCAGATGCAACAGGAATTTCTCGAGTTCGTCAATCCGTTCGCGAGATATGGGAGTTTGAAGTTAAGGAATGGTTGAGAAACCATCAAAATTTTCGCAAGTCTGATACTCGAAACCAATAACTACTATGGCCTAAGGCGAAAATACACATACCGTTGTAATCGGGCGAGTTTCTGCTTTCAGATGCAACAGGAATTTCTCGAGTCCGTCAATCCGTTCGCGAGATATGGGAGTTTGAAGTTACGGAATGGTTGAGAAACCATCAAAATTTTCGCAAGTCTGATACGCGAAACCAATAACTACTATGGCCTAGGGCAACAATACACATACCGTTGTAATCGGGCGAGTTTCTGCTTTCAGATGCAACAGGAGTTTCTCGAGTTCGTCAATCCGTTCGCGAGATATGGGAGTTTGAAGTTAAGGAATGGTTGAGAAACCATTAAAATTTTCGCAAGTCTGATACTCGAAACCAGTAACTGGAATGGCTTAGGGGAAAAGTACACACACCATTGTAATCGGGTGAGTTTCTACTTTCAGATGCAAAAGGAATTTCTCGAGTTCGTCAATCCGTTCGCGAGATATGGGAGTTTGAAGTTAAGGAATGGTTGAGAAACCATCAAAATTTCCGCAAGTCTGATACTCGAAACCAATAACGGGAATGGCCTAGGGGAAAAGTACACACACCATTGTAATCGGACGAGTTTCTGCTTTCAGATGCAACAGGAATTTCTCGAGTTCGTCAATCCGTTCGCGAGATATGGGAGTTTGAAGTTAAGGAATGGTTGAGAAACCATCAAAATTTTCGAAAGTCTGATATTCGAAACCAATAACTACAATGCACTGGGGGAAAAATACACATACCGTTGCAATCGGGAGAGTTTCTACTTTCAGATGCAACAGGAATTTCTCGAGTTCGTCAATCCGTTCGCGAGATATGGGAGTTTGAAGTTAAGGAATGGTTGAGAAACCATCAAAATTTCCGCAAGTCTGATACTCGAAACCAGTAACGGGAATGGCCTAGGGGAAAAGTACACACACCATTGTAATCGGACGAGTTTCTGCTTTCAGATGCAACAGGAATTTCTCGAGTTCGTCAATCCGTTCGAGGGATATGGGAGTTTAAAGTTACGGAATGGTTGGGAAACCATCAAAATTTTCGCAAGACGGATACTCGAAACCAATAACTGGAATGGCTTAGGCGAAAAGTACAAATACCGTTGTAATCGGACGTGTTTCTGCTTTCAGATGCAACAGGAATTTCTCGAGTTCGTCAATCCGTTCGCGAGATATGGGAGTTTGAAGTTAAGGAATGGTTGAGAAACCATCAAAATTTTCGCAAGTCTGATACTCGAAACCAATAACTACTATGGCCTAAGGCGAAAATACACATACCGTTGTAATCGGGCGCGTTTCTGCTTTCAGATGCAACAGGAATTTCTCGAGTCCGTCAATCCGTTCGCGAGATATGGGAGTTTGAAGTTACGGAATGGTTGAGAAACCATCAAAATTTTCGCAAGTCTGATACGCGAAACCAATAACTACTATGGCCTAGGGCAACAATACACATACCGTTGTAATCGGGCGAGTTTCTGCTTTCAGATGCAACAGGAGTTTCTCGAGTTCGTCAATCCGTTCGCGAGATATGGGAGTTTGAAGTTAAGGAATGGTTGAGAAACCATTAAAATTTTCGCAAGTCTGATACTCGAAACCAGTAACTGGAATGGCTTAGGGGAAAAGTACACACACCATTGTAATCGGGTGAGTTTCTACTTTCAGATGCAAAAGGAATTTCTCGAGTTCGTCAATCCGTTCGCGAGATATGGGAGTTTGAAGTTAAGGAATGGTTGAGAAACCATCAAAATTTTCTCAAGTCTGATACTCGAAACCAATAACTACAATGCACTGGGGGAAAAATACACATACCGTTGCAATCGGGAGAGTTTCTACTTTCAGATGCAACAGGAATTTCTCGAGTTCGTCAATCCGTTCGCGAGATATGGGAGTTTGAAGTTAAGGAATGGTTGAGAAACCATCAAAATTTCCGCAAGTCTGATACTCGAAACCAATAACGGGAATGGCCTAGGGGAAAAGTACACACACCATTGTAATCGGACGAGTTTCTGCTTTCAGATGCAACAGGAATTTCTCGAGTTCGTCAATCCGTTCGTGAGATATGGGAGTTTGAAGTTAAGGAATGGTTGAGAAACCATCAAAATTTTCGAAAGTCTGATATTCGAAACCAATAACTACAATGCACTGGGGGAAAAATACACATACCGTTGCAATCGGGAGAGTTTCTACTTTCAGATGCAACAGGAATTTCTCGAGTTCGTCAATCCGTTCGCGAGATATGGGAGTTTGAAGTTAAGGAATGGTTGAGAAACCATCAAAATTTCCGCAAGTCTGATACTCGAAACCAGTAACGGGAATGGCCTAGGGGAAAAGTACACACACCATTGTAATCGGACGAGTTTCTGCTTTCAGATGCAACAGGAATTTCTCGAGTTCGTCAATCCGTTCGCGAGATATGGGAGTTTGAAGTTAAGGAATGGTTGAGAAACCATCAAAATTTTCGCAAGTCTGATACTCGAAACCAATAACGGGAATGGCCTAGGGGAAAAGTACACACACCATTGTAATCGGACGAGTTTCTGCTTTCAGATGCAACAGGAATTTCTCGAGTTCGTCAATCCGTTCGCGAGATATGGGAGTTTGAAGTTAAGGAATGGTTGAGAAACCATCAAAATTTTCGAAAGTCTGATATTCGAAACCAATAACTACAATGCACTGGGGGAAAAATACACATACCGTTGCAATCGGGAGAGTTTCTACTTTCAGATGCAACAGGAATTTCTCGAGTTCGTCAATCCGTTCGCGAGATATGGGAGTTTGAAGTTAAGGAATGGTTGAGAAACCATCAAAATTTCCGCAAGTCTGATACTCGAAACCAGTAACGGGAATGGCCTAGGGGAAAAGTACACACACCATTGTAATCGGACGAGTTTCTGCTTTCAGATGCAACAGGAATTTCTCGAGTTCGTCAATCCGTTCGAGGGATATGGGAGTTTAAAGTTACGGAATGGTTGGGAAACCATCAAAATTTTCGCAAGACGGATACTCGAAACCAATAACTGGAATGGCTTAGGCGAAAAGTACAAATACCGTTGTAATCGGACGTGTTTCTGCTTTCAGATGCAACAGGAATTTCTCGAGTTCGTCAATCCGTTCGCGAGATATGGGAGTTTGAAGTTAAGGAATGGTTGAGAAACCATCAAAATTTTCGCAAGTCTGATACTCGAAACCAATAACTACTATGGCCTAAGGCGAAAATACACATACCGTTGTAATCGGGCGCGTTTCTGCTTTCAGATGCAACAGGAATTTCTCGAGTCCGTCAATCCGTTCGCGAGATATGGGAGTTTGAAGTTACGGAATGGTTGAGAAACCATCAAAATTTTCGCAAGTCTGATACGCGAAACCAATAACTACTATGGCCTAGGGCAACAATACACATACCGTTGTAATCGGGCGAGTTTCTGCTTTCAGATGCAACAGGAGTTTCTCGAGTTCGTCAATCCGTTCGCGAGATATGGGAGTTTGAAGTTAAGGAATGGTTGAGAAACCATTAAAATTTTCGCAAGTCTGATACTCGAAACCAGTAACTGGAATGGCTTAGGGGAAAAGTACACACACCATTGTAATCGGGTGAGTTTCTACTTTCAGATGCAAAAGGAATTTCTCGAGTTCGTCAATCCGTTCGCGAGATATGGGAGTTTGAAGTTAAGGAATGGTTGAGAAACCATCAAAATTTTCTCAAGTCTGATACTCGAAACCAATAACTACAATGCACTGGGGGAAAAATACACATACCGTTGCAATCGGGAGAGTTTCTACTTTCAGATGCAACAGGAATTTCTCGAGTTCGTCAATCCGTTCGCGAGATATGGGAGTTTGAAGTTAAGGAATGGTTGAGAAACCATCAAAATTTCCGCAAGTCTGATACTCGAAACCAATAACGGGAATGGCCTAGGGGAAAAGTACACACACCATTGTAATCGGACGAGTTTCTGCTTTCAGATGCAACAGGAATTTCTCGAGTTCGTCAATCCGTTCGTGAGATATGGGAGTTTGAAGTTAAGGAATGGTTGAGAAACCATCAAAATTTTCGAAAGTCTGATATTCGAAACCAATAACTACAATGCACTGGGGGAAAAATACACATACCGTTGCAATCGGGAGAGTTTCTACTTTCAGATGCAACAGGAATTTCTCGAGTTCGTCAATCCGTTCGCGAGATATGGGAGTTTGAAGTTAAGGAATGGTTGAGAAACCATCAAAATTTCCGCAAGTCTGATACTCGAAACCAGTAACGGGAATGGCCTAGGGGAAAAGTACACACACCATTGTAATCGGACGAGTTTCTGCTTTCAGATGCAACAGGAATTTCTCGAGTTCGTCAATCCGTTCGCGAGATATGGGAGTTTGAAGTTAAGGAATGGTTGAGAAACCATCAAAATTTTCGCAAGTCTGATACTCGAAACCAATAACTGGAATGGCTTAGGGGAAAAGTACACACACCATTGTAATCAGGTGAGTTTCTACTTTCAGGTGCAACAGGAATTTCTCGAGTTCGTCAATCCGTTCGCGAGATATGGGAGTTTGAAGTTAAGGAATGGTTGAGAAACCATCAAAATTTTCGCACGTCTGATACTCGAAACCAATAACTACATATGGCCTAAGGAAAAAATACACACACCGTTGTAATCGGGCGAGTTTCTGCTTTCAGATGCAATAGGAGTTTCTGGAGTTCGTCAATCCGTTCGCGAGATATGGGAGTTTGAAGTTAAGGAATGGTTGAGAAACCATCAAAATTTTCGCAAGTCTGATACTCGAAACCAATAACTACAATGGCCTGGGGGAAAAATACACATACCGTTGCAATCGGGAGAGTTTCTACTTTCAGATGCAAAAGGAATTTCTCCAGTTCGTCAATCCGTTCGCGAGATATGGGAGTTTGAAGTTAAGGAATGGTTGAGAAACCACCAAAATTTCCGCAAGTCTGATACTCGAAACCAATAATTGGAATGGCCTAGGGGAAAAGTACACACACCATTGTAATCGGGCGAGTTTCTACTCTCAGATGCAACAGGAGTTTGTCGAGTTCGTCAATCCGTTCGCGAGATATGGGTGTTTGAAGTTAAGGAATGGTTGAGAAACCATCAAAATTTCCGCAAGTTGGATACTCGAAACCAATAACTGGAATGGCCTAGGGGAAAAGTACACACACCATTGTAATCGGGCGAGTTTCTACTTTCAGATGCAACAGGAATTTCTCGAGTTCGTCAATCCGTTCGAGGGATATGGGAGTTTAAAGTTACGGAATGGTTGGGAAACCATCAAAATTTTCGCAAGACGGATACTCGAAACCAATAACTGGAATGGCTTAGGCGAAAAGTACAAATACCGTTGTAATCGGACGTGTTTCTGCTTTCAGATGCAACAGGAATTTCTCGAGTTCGTGAATCCGTTCGCGAGATATGGGAGTTTGAAGTTAAGGAATGTTTGAGAAACCATCAAAATTTTCGCAAGTCTGATACTCGAAACCAATAACTGCTATGGCCTAAGGCAAAAATACACATACCGTTGTAATCGGGCGAGTTTCTACTTTCAGATGCAAAAGGAATTTCTCGAGTTCGTCAATCCGTTCGCGAGATATGGGAGTTTGAAGTTAAGGAATGGTTGAGAAACCATTAAAATTTTCGCAAGTCTGATACTCGAAACCAGTAACTGGAATGGCTTAGGGGAAAAGTACACACACCATTGTAATCGGGTGAGTTTCTACTTTCAGATGCAAAAGGAATTTCTCGAGTTCGTCAATCCGTTCGCGAGATATGGGAGTTTGAAGTTAAGGAATGGTTGAGAAACCATCAAAATTTTCTCAAGTCTGATACTCGAAACCAATAACTACAATGCACTGGGGGAAAAATACACATACCGTTGCAATCGGGAGAGTTTCTACTTTCAGATGCAACAGGAATTTCTCGAGTTCGTCAATCCGTTCGCGAGATATGGGAGTTTGAAGTTAAGGAATGGTTGAGAAACCATCAAAATTTCCGCAAGTCTGGTACTCGAAACCAATAACGGGAATGGCCTAGGGGAAAAGTACACACACCATTGTAATCGGACGAGTTTCTGCTTTCAGATGCAACAGGAATTTCTCGAGTTCGTCAATCCGTTCGCGAGATATGGGAGTTTGAAGTTAAGGAATGGTTGAGAAACCATCAAAATTTTCGAAAGTCTGATATTCGAAACCAATAACTACAATGCACTGGGGGAAAAATACACATACCGTTGCAATCGGGAGAGTTTCTACTTTCAGATGTAACAGGAATTTCTCGAGTTCGTCAATCGGTTCGCGAGATATGGGAGTTTGAAGTTAAGGAATGGTTGAGAAACCATCAAAATTTCCGCAAGTCTGATACTCGAAACCAGTAACGGGAATGGCCTAGGGGAAAAGTACACACACCATTGTAATCGGACGAGTTTCTGCTTTCAGATGCAACAGGAATTTGTCGAGTTCGTCAATCCGTTCGCGAGATATGGGAGTTTGAAGTTAAGGAATGGTTGAGAAACCATCAAAATTTTCGCAAGTCTGATACTCGAAACCAATAACTGCTATGGCCTAAGGCAAAAATACACATACCGTTGTAATCGGGCGAGTTTCTACTTTCAGATGCAACAGGAATTTCTCGAGTTCGTCAATCCGTTCGAGGGATATGGGAGTTTAAAGTTACGGAATGGTTGGGAAACCATCAAAATTTTCGCAAGACGGATACTCGAAACCAATAACTGGAATGGCTTAGGCGAAAAGTACAAATACCGTTGTAATCGGACGTGTTTCTGCTTTCAGATGCAACAGGAATTTCTCGAGTTCGTGAATCCGTTCATGAGATATGGGAGTTTGAAGTTAAGGAATGTTTGAGAAACCATCAAAATTTTCGCAAGTCTGATACTCGAAACCAATAACTGCTATGGCCTAAGGCAAAAATACACATACCGTTGTAATCGGGCGAGTTTCTACTTTCAGATGCAAAAGGAATTTCTCGAGTTCGTCAATCCGTTCGCGAGATATGGGAGTTTGAAGTTAAGGAATGGTTGAGAAACCATTAAAATTTTCGCAAGTCTGATACTCGAAACCAGTAACTGGAATGGCTTAGGGGAAAAGTACACACACCATTGTAATCGGGTGAGTTTCTACTTTCAGATGCAAAAGGAATTTCTCGAGTTCGTCAATCCGTTCGCGAGATATGGGAGTTTGAAGTTAAGGAATGGTTGAGAAACCATCAAAATTTTCTCAAGTCTGATACTCGAAACCAATAACTACAATGCACTGGGGGAAAAATACACATACCGTTGCAATCGGGAGAGTTTCTACTTTCAGATGCAACAGGAATTTCTCGAGTTCGTCAATCCGTTCGCGAGATATGGGAGTTTGAAGTTAAGGAATGGTTGAGAAACCATCAAAATTTCCGCAAGTCTGATACTCGAAACCAATAACGGGAATGGCCTAGGGGAAAAGTACACACACCATTGTAATCGGACGAGTTTCTGCTTTCAGATGCAACAGGAATTTCTCGAGTTCGTCAATCCGTTCGCGAGATATGGGAGTTTGAAGTTAAGGAATGGTTGAGAAACCATCAAAATTTTCGAAAGTCTGATATTCGAAAACAATAACTACAATGCACTGGGGGAAAAATACACATACCGTTGCAATCGGGAGAGTTTCTACTTTCAGATGTAACAGGAATTTCTCGAGTTCGTCAATCGGTTCGCGAGATATGGGAGTTTGAAGTTAAGGAATGGTTGAGAAACCATCAAAATTTCCGCAAGTCTGATACTCGAAACCAGTAACGGGAATGGCCTAGGGGAAAAGTACACACACCATTGTAATCGGACGAGTTTCTGCTTTCAGATGCAACAGGAATTTCTCGAGTTCGTCAATCCGTTCGCGAGATATGGGAGTTTGAAGTTAAGGAATGGTTGAGAAACCATCAAAATTTTCGCAAGTCTGATACTCGAAACCAGTAACTGGAATGGCCTAGGGGAAAAGTACACACACCATTGTAATCTGGCGAGTTTCTACTTTCAGATGCAACAGGAATTTCTCGAGTTCGTCAATCCGTTCGCGAGATATGGGAGTTTGAAGTTAAGGAATGGTTGAGAAAACATCAAAATTTTCGCAAGTCTGATACTCGAAACCAATAACTACTATGGCCTAAGGCGAAAATACACATACCGTTGTAATCGGGCGAGTTTCTGCTTTCAGATGCAACAGGAATTTCTCGAGTTCGTCAATGCGTTCGCGAGATATGGGAGTTTGAAGTTAAGGAATGGTTGAGGAACCATCAAAATTTCCGCAAGTTGGATACTCGAAACCAATAACTGGAATGGCCTTGGGGAAAAGTACACACACCATTGTAATCGGGCGAGTTTCTACTTTCAGATGCAACAGGAATTTCTCGAGTTCGTCAATCCGTTCGCGAGATATGGGAGTTTGAAGTTAAGGAATGTTTGAGAAACCATCAAAATTTTCGCAAGTCTGATACTCGAAACCAATAACTGCTATGGCCTAAGGCAAAAATACACATACCGTTGTAATCGGGCGAGTTTCTACTTTCAGATGCAAAAGGAATTTCTCGAGTTCGTCAATCCGTTCGCGAGATATGGGAGTTTGAAGTTAAGGAATGGTTGAGAAACCATTAAAATTTTCGCAAGTCTGATACTCGAAACCAGTAACTGGAGTGGCTTAGGGGAAAAGTACACACACCATTGTAATCGGGTGAGTTACTACTTTCAGATGCAAAAGGAATTTCTCGAGTTCGTCAATCCGTTCGCGAGATATGGGAGTTTGAAGTTAAGGAATGGTTGAGAAACCATCAAAATTTCCGCAAGTTGGATACTCGAAACCAATAACTGGAATGGCCTAGGGGAAAAGTACACACACCATTGTAATCGGGCGAGTTTCTACTTTCAGATGCAACAGGAATTTCTCGAGTTCGTCAATCCGTTCGCGAGATATGGGAGTTTGAAGTTAAGGAATGTTTGAGAAACCATCAAAATTTTCGCAAGTCTGATACGCGAAACCAATAACTACTATGGCCTAGGGCAACAATACACATACCGTTGTAATCGGGCGAGTTACTACTTTCAGATGCAAAAGGAATTTCTCGAGTTCGTCAATCCGTTCGCGAGATATGGGAGTTTGAAGTTAAGGAATGGTTGAGAAACCATCAAAATTTCCGCAAGTTGGATACTCGAAACCAATAACTGGAATGGCCTAGGGGAAAAGTACACACACCATTGTAATCGGGCGAGTTTCTACTTTCAGATGCAACAGGAATTTCTCGAGTTCGTCAATCCGTTCGCGAGATATGGGAGTTTGAAGTTAAGGAATGTTTGAGAAACCATCAAAATTTTCGCAAGTCTGATACGCGAAACCAATAACTACTATGGCCTAGGGCAACAATACACATACCGTTGTAATCGGGCGAGTTACTACTTTCAGATGCAACAGGAATTTCTCGAGTTCGTCAATCCGTTCGCGAGATATGGGAGTTTGAAGTTAAGGAATGGTTGAGAAACCATCAAAATTTCCGCAAGTTGGATACTCGAAACCAATAACTGGAATGGCCTAGGGGAAAAGTACACACACCATTGTAATCGGGCGAGTTTCTACTTTCAGATGCAACAGGAATTTCTCGAGTTCGTCAATCCGTTCGCGAGATATGGGAGTTTGAAGTTAAGGAATGTTTGAGAAACCATCAAAATTTTCGCAAGTCTGATACTCGAAACCAATAACTGCTATGGCCTAAGGCAAAAATACACATACCGTTGTAATCGGGCGAGTTTCTACTTTCAGATGCAAAAGGAATTTCTCGAGTTCGTCAATCCGTTCGCGAGATATGGGAGTTTGAAGTTAAGGAATGGTTGAGAAACCATCAAAATTTCCGCAAGTCTGATACTCGAAACCAGTAACGGGAATGGCCTAGGGGAAAAGTTCACACACCATTGTAATCGGACGAGTTTCTGCTTTCAGATGCAACAGGAATTTCTCGAGTTCGTCAATCCGTTCGCGAAATATGGGAGTTTGAAGTTAAGGAATGGTTGAGAAACCATCAAAATTTTCGCAAGTCTGATACTCGAAACCAGTAACTGGAATGGCCTAGGGGAAATGTACACACACCATTGTAATCTGGCGAGTTTCTACTTTCAGATGCAACAGGAATTTCTCGAGTTCGTCAATCCGTTCGCGAGATATGGGAGTTTGAAGTTAAGGAATGGTTGAGAAACCATCAAAATTTTCGCAAGTCTGATACTCGAAACCAATAACTACTATGGCCTAAGGCAAAAATACACATACCGTTGAAATCGGGCGAGTTTCTGCTTTCAGATGCAACAGGAATTTCTCGAGTTCGTCAATCCGTTCGCGAGATATGGGAGTTTGAAGTTACGGAATGGTTGAGAAACCATCAAAATTTTCGCAAGTCTGATACGCGTAACCACTAACTACTATGGCCTAGGGCAACAAAACACATAACGTTGTAATCGGGCGAGTTTCTGCTTTCAGATGCAACAGGAATTTCTCGAGTTTGTCAATCCGTTCGCGAGATATGGGAGTTTGAAGTTAAGGAATGGTTGAGAAACCATCAAAATTTCCGCAAGTTGGATACTCGAAACCAATAACTGGAATGGCCTAGGGGAAAAGTACACACACCATTGTAATCGGGCGAGTTTCTACTTTCAGATGCAACAGGAATTTCTCGAGTTCGTCAATCCGTTCGCGAGATATGGGAGTTTAAAGTTACGGAATGGTTGGGAAACCATCAAAATTTTCGCAAGACGGATACTCGAAACCAATAACTGGAATGGCTTAGGCGAAAAGGACACATACCGTTGTAATCGGACGTGTTTCTGCTTTCAGATGCAACAGGAATTTCTCGAGTTCGTCAATCCGTTCGCGAGATATGGGATTTTGAAGTTAAGGAATGGTTGAGAAACCATCAAAATTTTCGCAAGTCTGATACTCGAAACCAGTAACTGGAATGGCCTAGGGGAAAAGTACACACACCATTGTAATCTGGCGAGTTTGTACTTTCAGATGCAACAGGAATTTCTCGAGTTCGTCAATCCGTTCGCGAGATATGGGTGTTTGAAGTTAAGGAATGGTTGAGAAACCATCAAAATTTTCGCAAGTCTGATACTCGAAACCAATAACTACTATGGCCTAAGGCAAAAATACACATACCGTTGTAATCGGGCGAGTTTCTGCTTTCAGATGCAACAGGAATTTCTCCAGTTCGTCAATCCGTTCGCGAGATATGGGAGTTTGAAGTTACGGAATGGTTGAGAAACCATCAAAATTTCCGCAAGTCTGATACTCGAAGCCAGTAACGGGAATGGCCTAGGGGAAAAGTACACACACCATTGTAATCGGTCGAGTTTCTGCTTTCAGATGCAACAGGAACTTCTCGAGTTGGTCAATCCGTTCGCGAGATATGGGAGTTTGAAGTTAAGGAATGGTTGAGAAACCATCAAAATTTTCGCAAGTCTGATACTCGAAACCAATAACTACAATGCACTGGGGAAAAATACACATACCGTTGCAATCGGGAGAGTTTCTACTTTCAGATGCAACAGTAATTTCTCGAGTTCGTCAATCCGTTCGCGAGATATGGGAGTTTGAAGTTAAGGAATGGTTGAGAAACCATCAAAATTTCCGCAAGTCTGATACTCGAAGCCAGTAACGGGAATGGCCTAGGGGAAAGGTACACAGACCATTGTAAACGGACGAGTTTCTGCTTTCAGATGCAACAGGAATTTCTCGAGTTCGTCAATCCGTTCGCGAGATATGGGAGTTTGAAGTTAAGGAATGGTTGAGAAACCATCAAAATTTTCGCAAGTCTGATAATCGAAACCAGTAACTGGAATGGCCTAGGGGAAAAGTACACACACCATTGTAATCTGGCGAGTTTCTACTTTCAGATGCAACAGGAACTTCTCGAGTTCGTCAATCCGTTCGCGAGATATGGGAGTTTGAAGTTAAGGAATGGTTGAGAAACCATCAAAATTTTCGCAAGTCTGATACTCGAAACCAATAACTACAATGCACTGGGGGAAAAATACACATACCGTTGCAATCGGGAGAGTTTCTACTTTCAGATGCAACAGGAATTTCTCGAGTTCGTCAATCCGTTCGCGAGATATGGGAGTTTGAAGTTAAGGAATGGTTGAGAAACCATCAAAATTTCCGCAAGTCTGATACTCGAAACCAATAACGGGAATTTCCTAGGGGAAAAGTACAAACACCATTGTAATCGGACGAGTTTCTGCATTCAGACGCAACAGGAACTTCTCGAGTTCGTCAATCCGTTCGCGAGATATGGGAGTTTAAAGTGACGGAATGGTTGGGAAACCATCAAAATTTTCGCAAGACGGATACTCGAAACCAATAACTGGAATGGCTTAGGCGAAAAGGACACATACCGTTGTAATCGGACGTGTTTCTGCTTTCAGATGCAACAGGAATTTCTCGAGTTCGTCAATCCGTTCGCGAGATATGGGATTTTGAAGTTAAGGAATGGTTGAGAAACCATCAAAATTTTCGCAAGTCTGATACTCGAAACCAGTAACTGGAATGGCCTAGGGGAAAAGTACACACACCATTGTAATCTGGCGAGTTTGTACTTTCAGATGCAACAGGAATTTCTCGAGTTCGTCAATCCGTTCGCGAGATATGGGAGTTTGAAGTTAAGGAATGGTTGAGAAACCATCAAAATTTTCGCAAGTCTGATACTCGAAACCAATAACTACTATGGCCTAAGGCAAAAATACACATACCGTTGTAATCGGGCGAGTTTCTGCTTTCAGATGCAACAGGAATTTCTCGAGTTCGTCAATCCGTTCGCGAGATATGGGAGTTTGAAGTTACGGAATGGTTGAGAAACCATCAAAATTTTCGCAAGTCTGATACTCGAAACCAATAACTACAATGCACTGGGGGAAAAATACACCTACCGTTGCAATCGGGAGAGTTTCTACTTTCAGATGCAACAGGAATTTCTCGAGTTCGTCAATCCGTTCGCGAGATATGGGAGTTTGAAGTTAAGGAATGGTTGAGAAACCATCAAAATTTCCGCAAGTCTGATACTCGAAACCAATAACGGGAATTTCCTAGGGGAAAAGTACACACACCATTGTAATCGGACGAGTTTCTGCTTTCAGATGCAACAGGAACTTCTCGAGTTCGTCAATCCGTTCGCGAGATATGGGAGTTTGAAGTTAAGGAATGGTTGAGAAACCATCAAAATTTTCGCAAGTCTGATACTCGAAACCAATAACTACAATGCACTGGGGGAAAAATACACATACCGTTGCAATCGGGAGAGTTTCTACTTTCAGATGCAACAGGAATTTCTCGAGTTCGTGAATCCGTTCGCGAGATATGGGAGTTTGAAGTTAAGGAATGTTTGAGAAACCATCAAAATTTTCGCAAGTCTGATACTCGAAACCAGTAACTGGAATGGCTTAGGGGAAAAGTACACACACCATTGTAATCGGGTGAGTTTCTACTTTCAGATGCAAAAGGAATTTCTCGAGTTCGTCAATCCGTTCGCGAGATATGGGAGTTTGAAGTTAAGGAATGGTTGAGAAACCATCAAAATTTTCTCAAGTCTGATACTCGAAACCAATAACTACAATGCACTGGGGGAAAAATACACATACCGTTGCAATCGGGAGAGTTTCTACTTTCAGATGCAACAGGAATTTCTCGAGTTCGTCAATCCGTTCGCGAGATATGGGAGTTTGAAGTTAAGGAATGGTTGAGAAACCATCAAAATTTCCGCAAGTCTGATACTCGAAACCAATAACGGGAATTTCCTAGGGGAAAAGTACAAACACCATTGTAATCGGACGAGTTTCTGCATTCAGACGCAACAGGAACTTCTCGAGTTCGTCAATCCGTTCGCGAGATATGGGAGTTTGAAGTTAAGGAATGGTTGAGAAACCATCAAAATTTTCGCAAGTCTGATACTCGAAACCAATAACTACAATGCACTGGGGGAAAAATACACATACCGTTGCAATCGGGAGGGTTTCTACTTTCAGATGCAACAGGAATTTCTCGAGTTCGTCAATCCGTTCGCGAGATATGGGAGTTTGAAGTTAAGGAATGGTTGAGAAACCATCAAAATTTCCGCAAGTCTGATACTCGAAGCCAGTAACGGGAATGGCCTAGGGGAAAAGTACACACACCATTGTAATCGGACGAGTTTCTGCTTTCAGATGCAACAGGAATTTCTCGAGTTCGTCAATCCGTTCGCGAGATATGGGAGTTTGAAGTTAAGGAATGGTTGAGAAACCATCAAAACTTTCGCAAGTCTGATACTCGAAACCAGTAACTGGAATGGCCTAGGGGAAAAGTACACACACCATTGTAATCTGGCGAGTTTCTACTTTCAGATGCAACAGGAATTTCTCGAGTTCGTCAATCCGTTCGCGAGATATGGGAGTTTGAAGTTAAGGAATGGTTGAGAAACCATCAAAATTTCCGCAAGTTGGATACTCGAAACCCATAACTGGAATGGCCTAGGGGAAAAGTACACACACCATTGTAATCGGGCGAGTTTCTACTTTCAGATGCAACAGGAATTTCTCGAGTTCGTCAATCCGTTCGCGAGATATGGGAGTTTAAAGTTACGGAATGGTTGGGAAACCATCAAAATTTTCGCAAGACGGATACTCGAAACCAATAACTGGAATGGCTTAGGCGAAATGTACACATACCGTTGTAATCGGACGTGTTTCTGCTTTCAGATGCAACAGGAATTTCTCGAGTTCGTGAATCCGTTCGCGAGATATGGGAGTTTGAAGTTAAGGAATGTTTGAGAAACCATCAAAATTTTCGCAAGTCTGATACTCGAAACCAGTAACTGGAATGGCTTAGGGGAAAAGTACACACACCATTGTAATCTGGCGAGTTTCTACTTTCAGATGCAACAGGAATTTCTCGAGTTCGTCAATCCGTTCGCGAGATATGGGAGTTTGAAGTTAAGGAATGGTTGAGAAACCATCAAAATTTTCTCAAGTCTGATACTCGAAACCAATAACTACAATGCACTGGGGGAAAAATACACATACCGTTGCAATCGGGAGAGTTTCTACTTTCAGATGCAACAGGAATTTCTCGAGTTCGTCAATCCGTTCGCGAGATATGGGAGTTTGAAGTTAAGGAATGGTTGAGAAACCATCAAAATTTCCGCAAGTCTGATACTCGAAACCAATAACGGGAATGGCCTAGGGGAAAAGTACACACACCATTGTAATCTGGCGAGTTTCTACTTTCAGATGCAACAGGAATTTCTCTAGTTCGTCAATCCGTTCGCGAGATATGGGAGTTTGAAGTTAAGGAATGGTTGAGAAACCATCAAAATTTTCGCAAGTCTGATACTCGAAACCAATAACTACTATGGCCTAAGGCAAAAATACACATACCGTTGTAATCGGGCGAGTTTCTGCTTTCGGATGCAACAGGAATTTCTCGAGTTCGTCAATCCGTTCGCGAGATATGCGAGTTTGAAGTTACGGAATGGTTGAGAAACCATCAAAATTTTCACAAGTCTGATACTCGAAACCAATAACTACTATGGCCTGGGGCAACAATACACATACCGTTGTAATCGGGCGAGTTTCTGCTTTCAGATGCAACAGGAATTTCTCGAGTTCGTCAATCCGTTCGCGAGATATGGGAGTTTGAAGTTAAGGAATGGTTGAGAAACCATCAAAATTTCCGCAAGTTGGAAACTCGAAACCAATAACTGGAATGGCTTAGGCGAAAAGTACACATACCGTTGTAATCGGACGTGTTTCTGCTTTCAGATGCAACAGGAATTTCTCGAGTTCGTCAATCCGTTCGCGAGATATGGGAGTTTGAAGTTACGGAATGGTTGAGAAACCATCAAAATTTTCGCAAGTCTGATACTCGAAACCAATAACTGCTATGGCCTAAGGCAAAAATACACATACCGTTGTAATCGGGCGAGTTTCCGTTTTCAGATGCAACAGGAATTTCTCGAGTTCGTCAATCCGTTCGCGAGATATGGGAGTTTGAAGTTAAGGAATGGTTGAGAAACCATTAAAATTTTCGCAAGTCTGATACTCGAAACCAGTAACTGGAATGGCTTAGGGGAAAAGTACACACACCATTGTAATCGGGTGAGTTTCTACTTTCAGATGCAAAAGGAACTTCTCGAGTTCGTCAATCCGTTCGCGAGATATGGGAGTTTGAAGTTAAGGAATGGTTGAGAAACCATCAAAATTTTCGCAAGTCTGATACTCGAAACCAATAACTACAATGCACTGGGGGAAAAATACACATACCGTTGCAATCGGGAGAGTTTCTACTTTCAGATGCAACAGGAATTTCTCGAGTTCGTCAATCCGTTCGCGAGATATGGGAGTTTGAAGTTAATGAATGGTTGAGAAACCATCAAAATTTCCGCAAGTCTGATACTCGAAACCAGTAACGGGAATGGCCTAGGGGAAAAGTACACACACCATTGTAATCGGACGAGTTTCTGCTTTCAGATGCAACAGGAACTTCTCGAGTTCGTCAATCCGTTCGCGAGATATGGGAGTTTGAAGTTAAGGAATTGTTGAGAAACTATCAAAATTTTCGCAAGTCGGATACTCGAAACCAATAACTGGAATGGCTTAGGGGAAAAGTACGCACACCATTGTAATCGGGCGTGTTTCTACTTTCAGATGCAACAGGAATTTCTCGAGTTCGTCAATCCGTTCGCGAGATATGGGAGTTTGAAGTTAAGGAATGGTTGAGAAACCATTAAAATTTTCGCAAGTCTGATACTCGAAACCAGTAACTGGAATGGCCTAGGGGAATAGTACACAGACCATTGTAATCGGGTGAGCTTCTACTTTCAGATGCAACAGGAATTTCTCGAGTTCGTCAATCCGTTCGCGAGATATGGGAGTTTGAAGTTAAGGAATGGTTGAGAAACCATCAAAATTTTCGCAAGTCTGATACTCGAAACCAATAACTACTATGGCCTAAGGCAAAAATACACATACCGTTGTAATCGGGCGAGTTTCTGCTTTCAGATGCAACAGGAATTTCTCGAGTTCGTCAATCCGTTCGCGAGATATGGGAGTTTGAAGTTAAGGAATGGTTGAGAAACCATCAAAATTTCCGCAAGTCTGATACTCGAAACCAATAACGGGAATGGCCTAGGGGAAAAGTACACACACCATTGTAATCTGGCGAGTTTCTACTTTCAGATGCAACAGGAATTTCTCGAGTTCGTCAATCCGTTCGCGAGATATGGGAGTTTGAAGTTAAGGAATGGTTGAGAAACCATCAAAATTTTCGCAAGTCTGATACTCGAAACCAATAACTACTATGGCCTAAGGCAAAAATACACATACCGTTGTAATCGGGCGAGTTTCTGCTTTCAGATGCAACAGGAATTTCTCGAGTTCGTCAATCCGTTCGCGAGATATGGGAGTTTGAAGTTACGGAATGGTTGAGAAACCATCAAAATTTTCACAAGTCTGATACTCGAAACCAATAACTACTATGGCCTGGGGCAACAATACACATACCGTTGTAATCGGGCGAGTTTCTGCTTTCAGATGCAACAGGAATTTCTCGAGTTCGTCAATCCGTTCGCGAGATATGGGAGTTTGAAGTTAAGGAATGGTTGAGAAACCATCAAAATTTCCGCAAGTTGGAAACTCGAAACCAATAACTGGAATGGCTTAGGCGAAAAGTACACATACCGTTGTAATCGGACGTGTTTCTGCTTTCAGATGCAACAGGAATTTCTCGAGTTCGTCAATCCGTTCGCGAGATATGGGAGTTTGAAGTTAAGGAATGGTTGAGAAACCATCAAAATTTTCTCAAGTCTGATACTCGAACCCAATAACTACAATGCACTGGGGGAAAAATACACATACCGTTGCAATCGGGAGAGTTTCTACTTTCAGATGCAACAGGAATTTCTCGAGTTCGTCAATCCGTTCGCGAGATATGGGAGTTTGAAGTTAAGGAATGGTTGAGAAACCATTAAAATTTTCGCAAGTCTGATACTCGAAACCAGTAACTGGAATGGCTTAGGGGAAAAGTACACACACCATTGTAATCGGGTGAGTTTCTACTTTCAGATGCAAAAGGAACTTCTCGAGTTCGTCAATCCGTTCGCGAGATATGGGAGTTTGAAGTTAAGGAATGGTTGAGAAACCATCAAAATTTTCGCAAGTCTGATACTCGAAACCAATAACTACAATGCACTGGGGGAAAAATACACATACCGTTGCAATCGGGAGAGTTTCTACTTTCAGATGCAACAGGAATTTCTCGAGTTCGTCAATCCGTTCGCGAGATATGGGAGTTTGAAGTTAATGAATGGTTGAGAAACCATCAAAATTTCCGCAAGTCTGATACTCGAAACCAGTAACGGGAATGGCCTAGGGGAAAAGTACACACACCATTGTAATCGGACGAGTTTCTGCTTTCAGATGCAACAGGAACTTCTCGAGTTCGTCAATCCGTTCGCGAGATATGGGAGTTTGAAGTTAAGGAATTGTTGAGAAACTATCAAAATTTTCGCAAGTCGGATACTCGAAACCAATAACTGGAATGGCTTAGGGGAAAAGTACGCACACCATTGTAATCGGGCGTGTTTCTACTTTCAGATGCAACAGGAATTTCTCGAGTTCGTCAATCCGTTCGCGAGATATGGGAGTTTGAAGTTAAGGAATGGTTGAGAAACCATTAAAATTTTCGCAAGTCTGATACTCGAAACCAGTAACTGGAATGGCCTAGGGGAATAGTACACAGACCATTGTAATCGGGTGAGCTTCTACTTTCAGATGCAACAGGAATTTCTCGAGTTCGTCAATCCGTTCGCGAGATATGGGAGTTTGAAGTTAAGGAATGGTTGAGAAACCATCAAAATTTTCGCAAGTCTGATACTCGAAACCAATAACTACTATGGCCTAAGGCAAAAATACACATACCGTTGTAATCGGGCGAGTTTCTGCTTTCAGATGCAACAGGAATTTCTCGAGTTCGTCAATCCGTTCGCGAGATATGGGAGTTTGAAGTTAAGGAATGGTTGAGAAACCATCAAAATTTCCGCAAGTCTGATACTCGAAACCAATAACGGGAATGGCCTAGGGGAAAAGTACACACACCATTGTAATCTGGCGAGTTTCTACTTTCAGATGCAACAGGAATTTCTCGAGTTCGTCAATCCGTTCGCGAGATATGGGAGTTTGAAGTTAAGGAATGGTTGAGAAACCATCAAAATTTTCGCAAGTCTGATACTCGAAACCAATAACTACTATGGCCTAAGGCAAAAATACACATACCGTTGTAATCGGGCGAGTTTCTGCTTTCAGATGCAACAGGAATTTCTCGAGTTCGTCAATCCGTTCGCGAGATATGGGAGTTTGAAGTTACGGAATGGTTGAGAAACCATCAAAATTTTCACAAGTCTGATACTCGAAACCAATAACTACTATGGCCTGGGGCAACAATACACATACCGTTGTAATCGGGCGAGTTTCTGCTTTCAGATGCAACAGGAATTTCTCGAGTTCGTCAATCCGTTCGCGAGATATGGGAGTTTGAAGTTAAGGAATGGTTGAGAAACCATCAAAATTTCCGCAAGTTGGAAACTCGAAACCAATAACTGGAATGGCTTAGGCGAAAAGTACACATACCGTTGTAATCGGACGTGTTTCTGCTTTCAGATGCAACAGGAATTTCTCGAGTTCGTCAATCCGTTCGCGAGATATGGGAGTTTGAAGTTAAGGAATGGTTGAGAAACCATCAAAATTTTCTCAAGTCTGATACTCGAACCCAATAACTACAATGCACTGGGGGAAAAATACACATACCGTTGCAATCGGGAGAGTTTCTACTTTCAGATGCAACAGGAATTTCTCGAGTTCGTCAATCCGTTCGCGAGATATGGGAGTTTGAAGTTAAGGAATGGTTGAGAAACCATCAAAATTTCCGCAAGTCTGATACTCGAAACCAATAACCGGAATGGCCTAGGGGAAAAGTACACACACCTTTGTAATCGGACGAGTTTCTGCTTTCAGATGCAACAGGAATTTCTCGAGTTCGTCAATCCGTTCGCGAGATATGGGAGTTTGAAGTTACGGAATGGTTGAGAAACCATCAAAATTTTCGCAAGTCTGATACTCGAAACCAATAACTGCTATGGCCTAAGGCAAAAATACACATACCGTTGTAATCGGGCGAGTTTCTGTTTTCAGATGCAACAGGAATTTCTCGAGTTCGTCAATCCGTTCGCGAGATATGGGAGTTTGAAGTTAAGGAATGGTTGAGAAACCATTAAAATTTTCGCAAGTCTGATACTCGAAACCAGTAACTGGAATGGCTTAGGGGAAAAGTACACACACCATTGTAATCGGGTGAGTTTCTACTTTCAGATGCAAAAGGAACTTCTCGAGTTCGTCAATCCGTTCGCGAGATATGGGAGTTTGAAGTTAAGGAATGGTTGAGAAACCATCAAAATTTTCGCAAGTCTGATACTCGAAACCAATAACTACAATGCACTGGGGGAAAAATACACATACCGTTGCAATCGGGAGAGTTTATACTTTCAGATGCAACAGGAATTTCTCGAGTTCGTCAATCCGTTCGCGAGATATGGGAGTTTGAAGTTAAGGAATGGTTGAGAAACCATTAAAATTTTCGCAAGTCTGATACTCGAAACCAGTAACTGGAATGGCCTAGGGGAATAGTACACAGACCATTGTAATCGGGTGAGCTTCTACTTTCAGATGCAACAGGAATTTCTCGAGTTCGTCAATCCGTTCGCGAGATATGGGAGTTTGAAGTTAAGGAATGGTTGAGAAACCATCAAAATTTTCGCAAGTCTGATACTCGAAACCAGTAACTGGAATGGCCTAGGGGAAAAGTACACACACCATTGTAATCTGGCGAGTTTCTACTTTCAGATGCAACAGGAATTTCTCGAGTTCGTCAATCCGTTCGCGAGATATGGGAGTTTGAAGTTAAGGAATGGTTGAGAAACCATCAAAATTTTCGCAAGTCTGATACTCGAAACCAATAACTACTATGGCCTAAGGCAAAAATACACATACCGTTGTAATCGGGCGAGTTTCTGCTTTCAGATGCAACAGGAATTTCTCGAGTTCGTCAATCCGTTCGCGAGATATGGGAGTTTGAAGTTACGGAATGGTTGAGAAACCATCAAAATTTTCGCAAGTCTGATACTCGAAACCAATAACTACTATGGCCTAGGGCAACAATACACATACCGTTGTAATCGGGCGAGTTTCTGCTTTCAGATGCAACAGGAATTTCTCGAGTTCGTCAATCCGTTCGCGAGATATGGGAGTTTGAAGTTAAGGAATGTTTGAGAAACCATCAAAATTTTCGCAAGTCTGATACTCGAAACCAATAACTGCTATGGCCTAAGGCAAAAATACACATACCGTTGTAATCGGGCAGGTTTCTGTTTTCAGATGCAACAGGAATTTCTCGAGTTCGTCAATCCGTTCGCGAGATATGGGAATTTGAAGTTAAGGAATGGTTGAGAAACCATTAAAATTTTCGCAAGTCTGATACTCGAAACCAGTAACTGGAATGGCTTAGGGGAAAAGTACACACACATTTGTAATCGGGTGAGTTCCTACTTTCAGATGCAAAAGGAACTTCTCGAGTTCGTCAATCCGTTCGCGAGATATGGGAGTTTGAAGTTAAGGAATGGTTGAGAAACCATCAAAATTTCCGCAAGTTGGGTACTCGAAACCAATAACTGGAATGGCCTAGGGGAAAAGTACACACACCATTGTAATCGGGCGAGTTTCTACTTTCAGATGCAACAGGAATTTCTCGAGTTCGTCAATCCGTTCGCGAGATATGGGAGTTTGAAGTTACGGAATGGTTGGGAAACCATCAAAATTTTCGCAAGACGGATACTCGAAACCAATAACTGGAATGGCTTAGGCGAAAAGTACACATACCGTTGTAATCGGACGAGTTTCTGCTTTCAGATGCAACAGGAATTTCTCGAGTTCGTGAGTCCGTTCGCGAGATATGGGAGTTTGAAGTTAAAGAATGTTTGAGAAACCATCAAAGTTTTCGCAAGTCTGATACTCGAAACCAATAACTGCTATGGCCTAAGGCAAAAATACACATACCGTTGTAATCGGGCGAGTTTCTGTTTTCAGATGCAACAGGAATTTCTCGAGTTCGTCAATCCGTTCGCGAGATATGGGAGTTTGAAGTTAAGGAATTGTTTAGAAGCCATCAAAATTTTCGCAAGTCGGATACTCGAAACCAATAACTGGAATGGCTTAGGGGAAAAGTACACACACCATTGTAATCGAACGTGTTTCTACTTTCAGATGCAACAGGAATTTCTCGAGTTCGTCAATCCGTTCGCGAGATATGGGAGTTTGAAGTTAAGGAATGGTTGAGAAACCATTAAAATTTTCGCAAGTCTGATACTCGAAACCAGTAACTGGAATGGCCTAGGGGAAAAGTACATAGACCATTGTAATCGGGTGAGCTTCTACTTTCAGATGCAACAGGAATTTCTCGAGTTCGTCAATCCGTTCGCGAGATATGGGAGTTTGAAGTTAAGGAATGGTTGAGAAACCATCATAATTTTCGCAAGTCTGATACTCGAAACCAATAACTACTATGGCCTAAGGCAAAAATACACATACCGTTGTAATCGGGCGAGTTTCTGCTTTCAGATGCAACAGGAATTTCTCGAGTTCATCAATCCATTCGCGAGATATGGGAGTTTGAAGTTAAGGAATGGTTGAGAAACCATCAAAATTTTCGCAAGTCTGATACTCGAAACCAGTAACTGGAATGGCCTAGGGGAAAAGTACACACACCATTGTAATCTGGCGAGTTTCTACTTTCAGATGCAACAGGAATTTCTCGAGTTCGTCAATCCGTTCGCGAGATATGGGTGTTTGAAGTTAAGGAATGGTTGAGAAACCATCAAAATTTTCGCAAGTCTGATACTCGAAACCAATAACTACTATGGCCTAAGGCAAAAATACACATACCGTTGTAATCGGGCGACTTTCTGCTTCAGATGCAACAGGAATTTCTCGAGTTCGTCAATCCGTTCGCGAGATATGGGAGTTTGAAGTTACGGAATGGTTGGGAAACCATCAAAATTTTCGCAAGACGGATACTCGAAACCAATAACTGGAATGGCTTAGGCGAAAAGTACACATACCGTTGTAATCGGACGAGTTTCTGCTTTCAGATGCAACAGGAATTTCTCGAGTTCGTGAATCCGTTCGCGAGATATGGGAGTTTGAAGTTAAAGAATGTTTGAGAAACCATCAAAGTTTTCGCAAGTCTGATACTCGAAACCAATAACTGCTATGGCCTAAGGCAAAAATACACATACCGTTGTAATCGGGCGAGTTTCTGCTTTCAGATGCAACAGGAATTTCTCGAGTTCGTCAATCCGTTCGCGAGATATGGGAGTTTGAAGTTAAGGAATTGTTTAGAAGCCATCAAAATTTTCGCAAGTCGGATACTCGAAACCAATAACTGGAATGGCTTAGGGGAAAAGTACACACACCATTGTAATCGGGTGGGTTTCTACTTTCAGATGCAACAGGAATTTCTCGAGTTCGTCAATCCGTTCGCGAGATATGGGAGTTTGAAGTTACGGAATGGTTGAGAAACCATCAAAATTTCCGCAAGTTGGATACTCGAAACCAATAACTGGAATGGCCTAGGGGAAAAGTACACACACCATTGTAATCGGGCGAGTTTCTACTTTCAGATGCAACAGGAATTTCTCGAGTTCGTCAATCCGTTCGCGAGATATGGGAGTTTGAAGTTACGGAATGGTTGGGAAACCATCAAAATTTTCGCAAGACGGATACTCGAAACCAATAACTGGAATGGCTTAGGCGAAAAGTACACATACCGTTGTAATCGGACGAGTTTCTGCTTTCAGATGCAACCGGAATTTCTCGAGTTCGTCAATCCGTTCGCGAGATATGGGAGTTTGAAGTTAAGGAATGGTTGAGAAACCATTAAAATTTTCGCAAGTCTGATACTCGCAACCAGTAGCTGGAATGGCTTAGGGGAAAAGTACACACACCATTGTAATCGGGTGGGTTTCTACTTTCAGATGCAAAAGGAATTTCTCGTGTTCGTCAATCCGTTCGCGAGATGTGGGAGTTTGAAGTTAAGGAATGGTTGAGAAACCATCAAAATTTTCGCAAATCTGATACTCGAAACCAATAACTACAATGCACTGGGGGAAAAATACACATACCGTTGCAATCGGGAGAGTTTCTACTTTCAGATGCAACAGGAATTTCTCGAGTTCGTCAATCCGTTCGCGAGATATGGGAGTTTGAAGTTAAGGAATGGTTGAGAAACCATCAAAATTTTCGCAATTCTGATACTCGAAACCAGTAACTGGAATGGCCTAGGGGAAAAGTACACACACCAGTGTAATCTGGCGAGTTTCTACTTTCAGATGCAACAGGAATTTCTCGAGTTCGTCAATCCGTTCGCGAGATATGGGAGTTTGAAGTTAAGGAATGGTTGAAAAACCATCAAAATTTTCGCATGCCTGATACTCGAAAACCATAACTACTATGGCCTAGGGCATAAATACACATACCGTTGTAATGGGGCGAGATTCTGCTTTCAGATGCAACCGGAATTTCTCGAGTTCGTCAATCCGTTCGCGAGATATGGGAGTTTGAAGTTAAGGAATGGTTGAGAAACCATAAAAATTTCCGCAAGTCTGATACTCGAAACCAATAACAGGAATGAAATAGGGGAAAAGTACACACACCATTGTAATAGGACGAGTTTCTGCTTTCAGATGCAACAGGAATTTCTCGAGTTCGTCAATCCGTTCGCGAGATATGGGAGTTCGAAGTTAAGGAATTGTTGAGAAGCCATCAAAATTTTCGCAAGTCGGATACTCGAAACCAATAACTGGAATGGCTTAGTGGAAAAGTACACACAAAATTGTAATCGTGCCAGTTTCTGCTTTCCGATGCAACAGGAATTTCTCGAGTTCGTCAATCCGTTCGCGAGATATGGGAGTTTGAAGTTAAGGAATGGTTGAGAAACCATCATAATTTTCGCAAGTCTGATACTCGAAACCAATAACCACTATGGCCTGGGGCAAAAATACACATACCGTTGTAATCGGACGAGTTTCTGCTTTCAGATGCAACAGGAATTTCTCGAGTTCGTCAATCCGTTCGCGAGATATGGGAGTTTGAAGTTAAGGAATGGTTGAAAAACCATCAAAATTTTCGCAAGCCTGATACTCGAAAACCATAACTACTATGGCCTAGGGCATAAATACACATACCGTTGTAATGGGGCGAGATTCTGCTTTCAGATGCAACCGGAATTTCTCGAGTTCGTCAATCCGTTCGCGAGATATGGGAGTTTGAAGTTAAGGAATGGTTGAGAAACCATCAAAATTTTCGCAAGTTCGATACTCGAAACCAATAACTGGAATGGCCTAGGGGAACAGTACACACACCATTGTAATCGGGCGAGTTTCTGCTTTCAGATGCAACAGGAATTTCTCGAGTTCGGCAATCCGTTCGCGAGATATGGGAGTTTGAAGTTAAGGAATGGTTGAGAAACCATCGAAATTTTCGCAAGTCTGATACTCGAAACCAATAAGTACAATGGCCTAAGGCAAAAATACACATACCGTTGTAATCGGGCGAGTTTCTGCTTTCAGATGCAACGGGAATTTCTCGAGTTCGTCAATCCGTTCGCGAGATACGGGAGTTTGAAGTTAAGGAATGGTTGAGAAACCATCGAAATTTTCGCAAGTCTGATACTCGAAACCAATAACTGCTATGGCCTAAGGCAAAAATACACATACCGTTGTAATCGGGCGAGTTTCTGCTTTCAGATGCAACAGGAATTTCTCGAGTTCGTCAATCCGTTCGCGAGATATGGGAGTTTGAAGTTAAGGAATGGTTGAGAAACCATTAAAATTTTCGCAAGTCTGATACTCAAAACCAGTAACTGGAATGGCCTAGGGGAGAAGTACACACACCATTGTAATCGGGTGAGTTTCTACTTTCAGATGCAACAGGAATTTCTCGAGTTCGTCAATCCGTTCGCGAGATATGGGAGTTTGAAGTTAAGGAATGTTTGAGAAACCATCAAAATTTTCGCAAGTCTGATACTCGAAACCAATAACTGCTATGGCCTAAGGCAGAAATACACATACCGTTGTAATCGGGCGAGTTTCTGCTTTCAGATGCAACAGGAATTTCTCGAGTTCGTCAATCCGTTCGCGAGATATGGGAGTTTGAAGTTAAGGAATGGTTGAGAAACCATTAAAATTTTCGCAAGTCTGAAACTCGTAACCAGTAACTGGAATGGCCTAGGGGAAAAGTACACAGACCAATGTAATCGGGTGAGTTTCTACTTTCAGATGCAACAGGAATTCCTCGAGTTCGTCAATCCGTTCGCGAGATATGGGAGTTTGAAGTTACGGAATGGTTGAGAAACCATCAAAATTTTCGCAAGTCTGATACTCGAAAACAATAACTACTATGGCCTAGGGCAAAAATACACATACCGTTGTAATCGGGCGAGTCTCTGCTTTCAGATGCAACAGGAATTTCTCGAGATCGTCAATCCGTTCGCGAGATATGGGAGTTTGAAGTTAAGGAATGGTTGAGAAACCATCAAAATTTTCGCATGTCTGATACTCGAAACCAGTAACTGGAATGGCCTAGGGGAAAAGTACACACACCATTGTAATCTGGCGAGATTCTACTTTCAGATGCAACAGGAATTTCTCGAGTTCGTGAATCCGTTCGCGAGATATGGGAGTTTGAAGTTAAGGAATGGTTGAGAAACCATCATAATTTTCGCAAGTCTGATACACGAAAACAATAACTACTATGGCCTGGGGCAAAAATACACATACCGTTGTAATCGGACGAGTTTCTACTTTCAGATGCAACAGGAATTCCTCGAGTTCGTCAATCCGTTCGCGAGATATGGGAGTTTGAAGTTACGGAATGGTTGAGAAACCATCAAAATTTTCGCAAGTCTGATACTCGAAAACAATAACTACTATGGCCTAGGGCAAAAATACACATACCGTTGTAATCGGGCGAGTCTCTGCTTTCAGATGCAACAGGAATTTCTCGAGATCGTCAATCCGTTCGCGAGATATGGGAGTTTGAAGTTAAGGAATGGTTGAGAAACCATCAAAATTTTCGCATGTCTGATACTCGAAACCAGTAACTGGAATGGCCTAGGGGAAAAGTACACACACCATTGTAATCTGGCGAGATTCTACTTTCAGATGCAACAGGAATTTCTCGAGTTCGTGAATCCGTTCGCGAGATATGGGAGTTTGAAGTTAAGGAATGGTTGAGAAACCATCATAATTTTCGCAAGTCTGATACACGAAAACAATAACTACTATGGCCTGGGGCAAAAATACACATACCGTTGTAATCGGACGAGTTTCTGCTTCCAGATGCAACAGGAATTTCTCGAGTTCGTGAATCCGTTCGCGAGATATGGGAGTTTGAATTTAAGGAATGGTTGAGAAACCATCAAAATTTTCGCATGTCTGATACTCGAAACCAATAACAACAATGCACTAGGGGAAAAATACACATACCGTTGCAATCGGGAGAGTTTCTACTTTCAGATGCAACAGGAATTTCTCGAGTTCGTCTATCCGTTCGCGAGATATGGGAGTTTGAAGTTAAGGAATGGTTGAGAAACCATAAAAATTTCCGCAAGTCTGATACTCGAAACCAATAACAGGAATGAAATAGGGGAAAAGTACACACACCATTGTAATAGGACGAGTTTCTGCTTTCAGATGCAACAGGAATTTCTCGAGTTCGTCAATCCGTTCGCGAGATATGGGAGTTCGAAGTTAAGGAATTGTTGAGAAGCCATCAAAATTTTCGCAAGTCGGATACTCGAAACCAATAACTGGAATGGCTTAGTGGAAAAGTACACACAAAATTGTAATCGTGCCAGTTTCTGCTTTCCGATGCAACAGGAATTTCTCGAGTTCGTCAATCCGTTCGCGAGATATGGGAGTTTGAAGTTAAGGAATGGTTGAAAAACCATCAAAATTTTCGCAAGCCTGATACTCGAAAACCATAACTACTATGGCCTAGGGCATAAATACACATACCGTTGTAATGGGGCGAGATTCTGCTTTCAGATGCAACCGGAATTTCTCGAGTTCGTCAATCCGTTCGCGAGATATGGGAGTTTGAAGTTAAGGAATGGTTGAGAAACCATCAAAATTTTCGCAAGTTCGATACTCGAAACCAATAACTGGAATGGCCTAGGGGAACAGTACACACACCATTGTAATCGGGCGAGTTTCTGATTTCAGATGCAACAGGAATTTCTCGAGTTCGGCAATCCGTTCGCGAGATATGGGAGTTTGAAGTTAAGGAATGGTTGAGAAACCATCGAAATTTTCGCAAGTCTGATACTCGAAACCAATAACTGCTATGGCCTAAGGCAAAAATACACATACCGTTGTAATCGGGCGAGTTTCTGCTTTCAGATGCAACAGGAATTTCTCGAGTTCGTCAATCCGTTCGCGAGATATGGGAGTTTGAAGTTAAGGAATGGTTGAGAAACCATTAAAATTTTCGCAAGTCTGATACTCAAAACCAGTAACTGGAATGGCCTAGGGGAGAAGTACACACACCATTGTAATCGGGTGAGTTTCTACTTTCAGATGCAACAGGAATTTCTCGAGTTCGTCAATCCGTTCGCGAGATATGGGAGTTTGAAGTTAAGGAATGTTTGAGAAACCATCAAAATTTTCGCAAGTCTGATACTCGAAACCAATAACTGCTATGGCCTAAGGCAAAAATACACATACCGTTGTAATCGGGCGAGTTTCTGCTTTCAGATGCAACAGGAATTTCTCGAGTTCGTCAATCCGTTCGCGAGATATGGGAGTTTGAAGTTAAGGAATGGTTGAGAAACCATTAAAATTTTCGCAAGTCTGAAACTCGTAACCAGTAACTGGAATGGCCTAGGGGAAAAGTACACAGACCATTGTAATCGGGTGAGTTTCTACTTTCAGATGCAACAGGAATTCCTCGAGTTCGTCAATCCGTTCGCGAGATATGGGAGTTTGAAGTTACGGAATGGTTGAGAAACCATCAAAATTTTCGCAAGTCTGATACTCGAAAACAATAACTACTATGGCCTAGGGCAAAAATACACATACCGTTGTAATCGGGCGAGTCTCTGCTTTCAGATGCAACAGGAATTTCTCGAGATCGTCAATCCGTTCGCGAGATATGGGAGTTTGAAGTTAAGGAATGGTTGAGAAACCATCAAAATTTTCGCATGTCTGATACTCGAAACCAGTAACTGGAATGGCCTAGGGGAAAAGTACACACACCATTGTAATCTGGCGAGATTCTACTTTCAGATGCAACAGGAATTTCTCGAGTTCGTGAATCCGTTCGCGAGATATGGGAGTTTGAAGTTAAGGAATGGTTGAGAAACCATCATAATTTTCGCAAGTCTGATACACGAAACCAATAACTACTATGGCCTGGGGCAAAAATACACATACCGTTGTAATCGGACGAGTTTCTGCTTCCAGATGCAACAGGAATTTCTCGAGTTCGTGAATCCGTTCGCGAGATATGGGAGTTTGAATTTAAGGAATGGTTGAGAAACCATCAAAATTTTCGCATGTCTGATACTCGAAACCAATAACAACAATGCACTAGGGGAAAAATACACATACCGTTGCAATCGGGAGAGTTTCTACTTTCAGATGCAACAGGAATTTCTCGAGTTCGTCAATCCGTTCGCGAGATATGGGAGTTTGAAGTTAAGGAATGGTTGAGAAACCATCAAAATTTTCGCAATTCTGATACTCGAAACCAGTAACTGGAATGGCCTAGGGGAAAAGTACACACACCAGTGTAATCTGGCGAGTTTCTACTTTCAGATGCAACAGGAATTTCTCGAGTTCGTCAATCCGTTCGCGAGATATGGGAGTTTGAAGTTAAGGAATGGTTGAAAAACCATCAAAATTTTCGCAAGCCTGATACTCGAAAACCATAACTACTATGGCCTAGGGCATAAATACACATACCGTTGTAATGGGGCGAGATTCTGCTTTCAGATGCAACCGGAATTTCTCGAGTTCGTCAATCCGTTCGCGAGATATGGGAGTTTGAAGTTAAGGAATGGTTGAGAAACCATAAAAATTTCCGCAAGTCTGATACTCGAAACCAATAACAGGAATGAAATAGGGGAAAAGTACACACACCATTGTAATAGGACGAGTTTCTGCTTTCAGATGCAACAGGAATTTCTCGAGTTCGTCAATCCGTTCGCGAGATATGGGAGTTCGAAGTTAAGGAATTGTTGAGAAGCCATCAAAATTTTCGCAAGTCGGATACTCGAAACCAATAACTGGAATGGCTTAGTGGAAAAGTACACACAAAATTGTAATCGTGCCAGTTTCTGCTTTCCGATGCAACAGGAATTTCTCGAGTTCGTCAATCCGTTCGCGAGATATGGGAGTTTGAAGTTAAGGAATGGTTGAGAAACCATCATAATTTTCGCAAGTCTGATACTCGAAACCAATAACCACTATGGCCTGGGGCAAAAATACACATACCGTTGTAATCGGACGAGTTTCTGCTTTCAGATGCAACAGGAATTTCTCGAGTTCGTCAATCCGTTCGCGAGATATGGGAGTTTGAAGTTAAGGAATGGTTGAAAAACCATCAAAATTTTCGCAAGCCTGATACTCGAAAACAATAACTACTATGGCCTAGGGCATAAATACACATACCGTTGTAATGGGGCGAGATTCTGCTTTCAGATGCAACCGGAATTTCTCGAGTTCGTCAATCCGTTCGCGAGATATGGGAGTTTGAAGTTAAGGAATGGTTGAGAAACCATCAAAATTTTCGCAAGTTCGATACTCGAAACCAATAACTGGAATGGCCTAGGGGAACAGTACACACACCATTGTAATCGGGCGAGTTTCTGCTTTCAGATGCAACAGGAATTTCTCGAGTTCGGCAATCCGTTCGCGAGATATGGGAGTTTGAAGTTAAGGAATGGTTGAGAAACCATCGAAATTTTCGCAAGTCTGATACTCGAAACCAATAAGTACAATGGCCTAAGGCAAAAATACACATACCGTTGTAATCGGGCGAGTTTCTGCTTTCAGATGCAACGGGAATTTCTCGAGTTCGTCAATCCGTTCGCGAGATACGGGAGTTTGAAGTTAAGGAATGGTTGAGAAACCATCGAAATTTTCGCAAGTCTGATACTCGAAACCAATAACTGCTATGGCCTAAGGCAAAAATACACATACCGTTGTAATCGGGCGAGTTTCTGCTTTCAGATGCAACAGGAATTTCTCGAGTTCGTCAATCCGTTCGCGAGATATGGGAGTTTGAAGTTAAGGAATGGTTGAGAAACCATTAAAATTTTCGCAAGTCTGATACTCAAAACCAGTAACTGGAATGGCCTAGGGGAGAAGTACACACACCATTGTAATCGGGTGAGTTTCTACTTTCAGATGCAACAGGAATTTCTCGAGTTCGTCAATCCGTTCGCGAGATATGGGAGTTTGAAGTTAAGGAATGTTTGAGAAACCATCAAAATTTTCGCAAGTCTGATACTCGAAACCAATAACTGCTATGGCCTAAGGCAGAAATACACATACCGTTGTAATCGGGCGAGTTTCTGCTTTCAGATGCAACAGGAATTTCTCGAGTTCGTCAATCCGTTCGCGAGATATGGGAGTTTGAAGTTAAGGAATGGTTGAGAAACCATTAAAATTTTCGCAAGTCTGAAACTCGTAACCAGTAACTGGAATGGCCTAGGGGAAAAGTACACAGACCAATGTAATCGGGTGAGTTTCTACTTTCAGATGCAACAGGAATTCCTCGAGTTCGTCAATCCGTTCGCGAGATATGGGAGTTTGAAGTTACGGAATGGTTGAGAAACCATCAAAATTTTCGCAAGTCTGATACTCGAAAACAATAACTACTATGGCCTAGGGCAAAAATACACATACCGTTGTAATCGGGCGAGTCTCTGCTTTCAGATGCAACAGGAATTTCTCGAGATCGTCAATCCGTTCGCGAGATATGGGAGTTTGAAGTTAAGGAATGGTTGAGAAACCATCAAAATTTTCGCATGTCTGATACTCGAAACCAGTAACTGGAATGGCCTAGGGGAAAAGTACACACACCATTGTAATCTGGCGAGATTCTACTTTCAGATGCAACAGGAATTTCTCGAGTTCGTGAATCCGTTCGCGAGATATGGGAGTTTGAAGTTAAGGAATGGTTGAGAAACCATCAAAATTTTCGCATGTCTGATACTCGAAACCAGTAACTGGAATGGCCTAGGGGAAAAGTACACACACCATTGTAATCTGGCGAGATTCTACTTTCAGATGCAACAGGAATTTCTCGAGTTCGTGAATCCGTTCGCGAGATATGGGAGTTTGAAGTTAAGGAATGGTTGAGAAACCATCATAATTTTCGCAAGTCTGATACACGAAACCAATAACTACTATGGCCTGGGGCAAAAATACACATACCGTTGTAATCGGACGAGTTTCTGCTTCCAGATGCAACAGGAATTTCTCGAGTTCGTGAATCCGTTCGCGAGATATGGGAGTTTGAATTTAAGGAATGGTTGAGAAACCATCAAAATTTTCGCATGTCTGATACTCGAAACCAATAACAACAATGCACTAGGGGAAAAATACACATACCGTTGCAATCGGGAGAGTTTCTACTTTCAGATGCAACAGGAATTTCTCGAGTTCGTCAATCCGTTCGCGAGATATGGGAGTTTGAAGTTAAGGAATGGTTGAGAAACCATCAAAATTTTCGCAATTCTGATACTCGAAACCAGTAACTGGAATGGCCTAGGGGAAAAGTACACACACCAGTGTAATCTGGCGAGTTTCTACTTTCAGATGCAACAGGAATTTCTCGAGTTCGTCAATCCGTTCGCGAGATATGGGAGTTTGAAGTTAAGGAATGGTTGAAAAACCATCAAAATTTTCGCAAGCCTGATACTCGAAAACCATAACTACTATGGCCTAGGGCATAAATACACATACCGTTGTAATGGGGCGAGATTCTGCTTTCAGATGCAACCGGAATTTCTCGAGTTCGTCAATCCGTTCGCGAGATATGGGAGTTTGAAGTTAAGGAATGGTTGAGAAACCATAAAAATTTCCGCAAGTCTGATACTCGAAACCAATAACAGGAATGAAATAGGGGAAAAGTACACACACCATTGTAATAGGACGAGTTTCTGCTTTCAGATGCAACAGGAATTTCTCGAGTTCGTCAATCCGTTCGCGAGATATGGGAGTTCGAAGTTAAGGAATTGTTGAGAAGCCATCAAAATTTTCGCAAGTCGGATACTCGAAACCAATAACTGGAATGGCTTAGTGGAAAAGTACACACAAAATTGTAATCGTGCCAGTTTCTGCTTTCCGATGCAACAGGAATTTCTCGAGTTCGTCAATCCGTTCGCGAGATATGGGAGTTTGAAGTTAAGGAATGGTTGAGAAACCATCATAATTTTCGCAAGTCTGATACTCGAAACCAATAACCACTATGGCCTGGGGCAAAAATACACATACCGTTGTAATCGGACGAGTTTCTGCTTTCAGATGCAACAGGAATTTCTCGAGTTCGTCAATCCGTTCGCGAGATATGGGAGTTTGAAGTTAAGGAATGGTTGAAAAACCATCAAAATTTTCGCAAGCCTGATACTCGAAAACAATAACTACTATGGCCTAGGGCATAAATACACATACCGTTGTAATGGGGCGAGATTCTGCTTTCAGATGCAACCGGAATTTCTCGAGTTCGTCAATCCGTTCGCGAGATATGGGAGTTTGAAGTTAAGGAATGGTTGAGAAACCATCAAAATTTTCGCAAGTTCGATACTCGAAACCAATAACTGGAATGGCCTAGGGGAACAGTACACACACCATTGTAATCGGGCGAGTTTCTGCTTTCAGATGCAACAGGAATTTCTCGAGTTCGGCAATCCGTTCGCGAGATATGGGAGTTTGAAGTTAAGGAATGGTTGAGAAACCATCGAAATTTTCGCAAGTCTGATACTCGAAACCAATAAGTACAATGGCCTAAGGCAAAAATACACATACCGTTGTAATCGGGCGAGTTTCTGCTTTCAGATGCAACGGGAATTTCTCGAGTTCGTCAATCCGTTCGCGAGATACGGGAGTTTGAAGTTAAGGAATGGTTGAGAAACCATCGAAATTTTCGCAAGTCTGATACTCGAAACCAATAACTGCTATGGCCTAAGGCAAAAATACACATACCGTTGTAATCGGGCGAGTTTCTGCTTTCAGATGCAACAGGAATTTCTCGAGTTCGTCAATCCGTTCGCGAGATATGGGAGTTTGAAGTTAAGGAATGGTTGAGAAACCATTAAAATTTTCGCAAGTCTGATACTCAAAACCAGTAACTGGAATGGCCTAGGGGAGAAGTACACACACCATTGTAATCGGGTGAGTTTCTACTTTCAGATGCAACAGGAATTTCTCGAGTTCGTCAATCCGTTCGCGAGATATGGGAGTTTGAAGTTAAGGAATGTTTGAGAAACCATCAAAATTTTCGCAAGTCTGATACTCGAAACCAATAACTGCTATGGCCTAAGGCAGAAATACACATACCGTTGTAATCGGGCGAGTTTCTGCTTTCAGATGCAACAGGAATTTCTCGAGTTCGTCAATCCGTTCGCGAGATATGGGAGTTTGAAGTTAAGGAATGGTTGAGAAACCATTAAAATTTTCGCAAGTCTGAAACTCGTAACCAGTAACTGGAATGGCCTAGGGGAAAAGTACACAGACCAATGTAATCGGGTGAGTTTCTACTTTCAGATGCAACAGGAATTCCTCGAGTTCGTCAATCCGTTCGCGAGATATGGGAGTTTGAAGTTACGGAATGGTTGAGAAACCATCAAAATTTTCGCAAGTCTGATACTCGAAAACAATAACTACTATGGCCTAGGGCAAAAATACACATACCGTTGTAATCGGGCGAGTCTCTGCTTTCAGATGCAACAGGAATTTCTCGAGATCGTCAATCCGTTCGCGAGATATGGGAGTTTGAAGTTAAGGAATGGTTGAGAAACCATCAAAATTTTCGCATGTCTGATACTCGAAACCAGTAACTGGAATGGCCTAGGGGAAAAGTACACACACCATTGTAATCTGGCGAGATTCTACTTTCAGATGCAACAGGAATTTCTCGAGTTCGTGAATCCGTTCGCGAGATATGGGAGTTTGAAGTTAAGGAATGGTTGAGAAACCATCATAATTTTCGCAAGTCTGATACACGAAAACAATAACTACTATGGCCTGGGGCAAAAATACACATACCGTTGTAATCGGACGAGTTTCTGCTTCCAGATGCAACAGGAATTTCTCGAGTTCGTGAATCCGTTCGCGAGATATGGGAGTTTGAATTTAAGGAATGGTTGAGAAACCATCAAAATTTTCGCATGTCTGATACTCGAAACCAATAACAACAATGCACTAGGGGAAAAATACACATACCGTTGCAATCGGGAGAGTTTCTACTTTCAGATGCAACAGGAATTTCTCGAGTTCGTCTATCCGTTCGCGAGATATGGGAGTTTGAAGTTAAGGAATGGTTGAGAAACCATAAAAATTTCCGCAAGTCTGATACTCGAAACCAATAACAGGAATGAAATAGGGGAAAAGTACACACACCATTGTAATAGGACGAGTTTCTGCTTTCAGATGCAACAGGAATTTCTCGAGTTCGTCAATCCGTTCGCGAGATATGGGAGTTCGAAGTTAAGGAATTGTTGAGAAGCCATCAAAATTTTCGCAAGTCGGATACTCGAAACCAATAACTGGAATGGCTTAGTGGAAAAGTACACACAAAATTGTAATCGTGCCAGTTTCTGCTTTCCGATGCAACAGGAATTTCTCGAGTTCGTCAATCCGTTCGCGAGATATGGGAGTTTGAAGTTAAGGAATGGTTGAAAAACCATCAAAATTTTCGCAAGCCTGATACTCGAAAACCATAACTACTATGGCCTAGGGCATAAATACACATACCGTTGTAATGGGGCGAGATTCTGCTTTCAGATGCAACCGGAATTTCTCGAGTTCGTCAATCCGTTCGCGAGATATGGGAGTTTGAAGTTAAGGAATGGTTGAGAAACCATCAAAATTTTCGCAAGTTCGATACTCGAAACCAATAACTGGAATGGCCTAGGGGAACAGTACACACACCATTGTAATCGGGCGAGTTTCTGATTTCAGATGCAACAGGAATTTCTCGAGTTCGGCAATCCGTTCGCGAGATATGGGAGTTTGAAGTTAAGGAATGGTTGAGAAACCATCGAAATTTTCGCAAGTCTGATACTCGAAACCAATAACTGCTATGGCCTAAGGCAACAATACACATACCGTTGTAATCGGGCGAGTTTCTGCTTTCAGATGCAACAGGAATTTCTCGAGTTCGTCAATCCGTTCGCGAGATATGGGAGTTTGAAGTTAAGGAATGGTTGAGAAACCATTAAAATTTTCGCAAGTCTGATACTCAAAACCAGTAACTGGAATGGCCTAGGGGAGAAGTACACACACCATTGTAATCGGGTGAGTTTCTACTTTCAGATGCAACAGGAATTTCTCGAGTTCGTCAATCCGTTCGCGAGATATGGGAGTTTGAAGTTAAGGAATGTTTGAGAAACCATCAAAATTTTCGCAAGTCTGATACTCGAAACCAATAACTGCTATGGCCTAAGGCAAAAATACACATACCGTTGTAATCGGGCGAGTTTCTGCTTTCAGATGCAACAGGAATTTCTCGAGTTCGTCAATCCGTTCGCGAGATATGGGAGTTTGAAGTTAAGGAATGGTTGAGAAACCATTAAAATTTTCGCAAGTCTGAAACTCGTAACCAGTAACTGGAATGGCCTAGGGGAAAAGTACACAGACCATTGTAATCGGGTGAGTTTCTACTTTCAGATGCAACAGGAATTCCTCGAGTTCGTCAATCCGTTCGCGAGATATGGGAGTTTGAAGTTACGGAATGGTTGAGAAACCATCAAAATTTTCGCAAGTCTGATACTCGAAAACAATAACTACTATGGCCTAGGGCAAAAATACACATACCGTTGTAATCGGGCGAGTCTCTGCTTTCAGATGCAACAGGAATTTCTCGAGATCGTCAATCCGTTCGCGAGATATGGGAGTTTGAAGTTAAGGAATGGTTGAGAAACCATCAAAATTTTCGCATGTCTGATACTCGAAACCAGTAACTGGAATGGCCTAGGGGAAAAGTACACACACCATTGTAATCTGGCGAGATTCTACTTTCAGATGCAACAGGAATTTCTCGAGTTCGTGAATCCGTTCGCGAGATATGGGAGTTTGAAGTTAAGGAATGGTTGAGAAACCATCATAATTTTCGCAAGTCTGATACACGAAACCAATAACAACTATGGCCTGGGGCAAAAATACACATACCGTTGTAATCGGACGAGTTTCTGCTTCCAGATGCAACAGAAATTTCTCGAGTTCGTGAATCCGTTCGCGAGATATGGGAGTTTGAATTTAAGGAATGGTTGAGAAACCATCAAAATTTTCGCATGTCTGATAATCGAAACCAATAACAACAATGCACTAGGGGAAAAATACACATACCGTTGCAATCGGGAGAGTTTCTACTTTCAGATGCAACAGGAATTTCTCGAGTTCGTCTATCCGTTCGCGAGATATGGGAGTTTGAAGTTAAGGAATGGTTGAGAAACCATAAAAATTTCCGCAAGTCTGATACTCGAAACCAATAACAGGAATGAAATAGGGGAAAAGTACACACACCATTGTAATAGGACGAGTTTCTGCTTTCAGATGCAACAGGAATTTCTCGAGTTCGTCAATCCGTTCGCGAGATATGGGAGTTTGAAGTTAAGGAATGTTTGAGAAACCATCAAAATTTTCGCAAGTCTGATACTCGAAACCAATAACTGCTATGGCCTAAGGCAAAAATACACATACCGTTGTAATCGGGCGAGTTTCTGCTTTCAGATGCAACAGGAATTTCTCGAGTTCGTCAATCCGTTCGCGAGATATGGGAGTTTGAAGTTAAGGAATGGTTGAGAAACCATTAAAATTTTCGCAAGTCTGAAACTCGTAACCAGTAACTGGAATGGCCTAGGGGAAAAGTACATAGACCATTGTAATCGGGTGAGTTTCTACTTTCAGATGCAACAGGAATTCCTCGAGTTCGTCAATCCGTTCGCGAGATATGGGAGTTTGAAGTTACGGAATGGTTGAGAAACCATCAAAATTTTCGCAAGTCTGATACTCGAAAACAATAACTACTATGGCCTAGGGCAAAAATACACATACCGTTGTAATCGGGCGAGTCTCTGCTTTCAGATGCAACAGGAATTTCTCGAGATCGTCAATCCGTTCGCGAGATATGGGAGTTTGAAGTTAAGGAATGGTTGAGAAACCATCAAAATTTTCGCATGTCTGATACTCGAAACCAGTAACTGGAATGGCCTAGGGGAAAAGTACACACACCATTGTAATCTGGCGAGATTCTACTTTCAGATGCAACAGGAATTTCTCGAGTTCGTGAATCCGTTCGCGAGATATGGGAGTTTGAAGTTAAGGAATGGTTGAGAAACCATCATAATTTTCGCAAGTCTGATACACGAAACCAATAACTACTATGGCCTGGGGCAAAAATACACATACCGTTGTAATCGGACGAGTTTCTGCTTCCAGATGCAACAGGAATTTCTCGAGTTCGTGAATCCGTTCGCGAGATATGGGAGTTTGAATTTAAGGAATGGTTGAGAAACCATCAAAATTTTCGCATGTCTGATACTCGAAACCAATAACAACAATGCACTAGGGGAAAAATACACATACCGTTGCAATCGGGAGAGTTTCTACTTTCAGATGCAACAGGAATTTCTCGAGTTCGTCTATCCGTTCGCGAGATATGGGAGTTTGAAGTTAAGGAATGGTTGAGAAACCATAAAAATTTCCGCAAGTCTGATACTCGAAACCAATAACAGGAATGAAATAGGGGAAAAGTACACACACCATTGTAATAGGACGAGTTTCTGCTTTCAGATGCAACAGGAATTTCTCGAGTTCGTCAATCCGTTCGCGAGATATGGGAGTTTGAAGTTAAGGAATGGTTGAGAAGCCATCAAAATTTTCGCAAGTCGGATACTCGAAAACAATAACTACTATGGCCTAGGGCAAAAATACACATACCGTTGTAATCGGGCGAGTCTCTGCTTTCAGATGCAACAGGAATTTCTCGAGTTCGCCAATCCGTTCGCGAGATATGGGAGTTCGAAGTTAAGGAATTGTTGAGAAGCCATCAAAATTTTCGCAAGTCGGATACTCGAAACCAATAACTGGAATGGCTTAGTGGAAAAGTACACACAAAATTGTAATCGTGCCAGTTTCTGCTTTCCGATGCAACAGGAATTTCTCGAGTTCGTCAATCCGTTCGCGAGATATGGGAGTTTGAAGTTAAGGAATGGTTGAGAAACCATCATAATTTTCGCAAGTCTGATACTCGAAACCAATAACCACTATGGCCTGGGGCAAAAATACACATACCGTTGTAATCGGACGAGTTTCTGCTTTCAGATGCAACAGGAATTTCTCGAGTTCGTCAATCCGTTCGCGAGATATGGGAGTGTGAAGTTAAGGAATGGTTGAGAAACCAACAAAAATTTCGCAAGTCTGATACTCGAAACCAATAACCGGAATGGCCTAGGGGAAAACTACACACACCATTGTAATCGGGCGAGTTTCTGCTTTCAGATGCAACAGGAATTTCTCGAGTTCGTCAATCCGTTCGCGAGATATGGGAGTTTGAAGTTAAGGAATGGTTGAAAAACCATCAAAATTTTCGCAAGTCTGATACTCGAAACCAATAACTACTATGGCCTAGAGCAAAAATACACATACCGTTGTAATCGGGCGAGTTTCTGGTTTCAGATGCAACAGGAATTTCTCGAGATCGTCAATCCGTTCGCGAGATATGGGAGTTTGAAGTTAAGGAATGGTTGAGAAACCAACAAAAATTTCGCAAGTCTGATACTCGAAACCAATAACCGGAATGGCCTAGGGGAAAACTACACACACCATTGTAATCGGGCGAGTTTGTGCATTCAGATGCAACAGGAATTTCTCGAGTTCGTTAATCCGTTCGCGAGATATGGGAGTTTGAATTTAAGGAATGGTTGAGAAACCATCAAAATTTTCGCAAGTCTGATACTCGAAACCAATGACTACAATGGCCTAGGGGAAAAATACACATACCGTTGTAATCGGGCGAGTTTCTACTTTCAGATGCAACAGGAATTTCTCGAGTTCGTCAATCCGTTCGCGAGATATGGGAGTTTGAAGTTAAGGAATGGTTGAGAAACCATCAAAATTTTCGGAAGTCTGATACTCGAAACCAATAACCGGAATGGCCTAGGGGAAAACTACACACACCGTTGTAATCGGGCGAGTTTGTGCTTTCAGATGCAACAGGAATTTCTCGAGTTCGTCAATCCGTTCGCGAGATATGGGAGTTTGAAGTTAAGGAATGGTTGAGAAACCATCATAATTTTCGCAAGTCTGATACTCGAAACCAATAACTACTATGGCTTAAGGCAAAAATACACATACCTTTGTGATCGGGCGAGTTTCTACTTTCAGATGCAACAGGAATTTCTCGAGTTCGTCAATCCGTTCGCGAGATATGGGAGTTTGAAGTTGAGGAATGGTTGAAAAACCATCAAAATTTTCGCAAGTACTGACACTCGAAACCAATAACTACTATGGCCTAGGGCAAAAATACACATACCGTTGTAATCGGGCGAGATTCTGATTTCAGATGCAACAGGAATTTCTCGAGTTCGTCAATCCGTTCGCGAGATATGGGAGTTTGAAGTTAAGGAATGGTTGAGAAACCATCAAAATTTTCGGAAGTCTGATACTCGAAACCAATAACCGGAATGGCCTAGGGGAAAAGTACACACACCATTGTAATCGGGCGAGTATCTGCTTTCAGATGCAACAGGAATTTCTCGAGTTCGGCAATCCGATCGCGAGATATGGGAGTTTGAAGTTAAGGAATGGTTGAGAAACCATCGAAATTTTCGCAAGTCTGATGCTCGAAACCAATAACTACTATGGCCTAGAGCAAAAATACCCATACCGTTGTAATCGGGCGAGTTTCTGCTTTCAGATGCAACAGGAATTTCTCGAGTTCGTCAATCCGTTCGCGAGATATGGGAGTTTGAAGTTAAGGAATGGTTGAGAAACCATCAAAATTTTCGGAAGTCTGATACTCGAAACCAATAACTACTATGGCCTGGGGCAAAAATACACATACCGTTGTAATCGGGCGAGTTTCTGCTTTCAGATGCAACAGGAATTTCTCGAGTTCGTCAATCCGTTCGCGAGATATGGGAGTTTGAAGTTAAGGAATGGTTGAGAAACCATCAAAATATTCGCAAGTCGGATACTCGAAACCAATAACTGGTATGGCTTAGGGGAAAAGTACACACACCATTGTAATCGGGCGAGTTTCTACTTTCAGATGCAACAGGAATTTCTCGAGTTCGTCAATCCGTTCGCGAGATATGGGAGTTTGAAGTTAAGGAATGGTTGAGAAACCATCAAAATTTTCGGAAGTCTGATACTCGAAACCAATAACTGGAATGGCCTAGGGGAGAAGAACACACACCATTGTAATCGGGCGTGTTTCTACTTTCAGATGCAACAGGAATTTCTCGAGTTCGTCAATCCGTTCGCGAGATATGGGAGTTTGAAGTAAAGGAATGGTTGAGAAACCATTAAAATTTTCGCAAGTCTGAAACTCGTAACCAGTAACTGGAATGGCCTAGGGGAAAAGTACACAGACCATTGTAATCGGGTGAGTTTCTACTTTCAGATGCAACAGGAATTCCTCGAGTTCGTCAATCCGTTCGCGAGATATGGGACTTTGAAGTTACGGAATGGTTGAGAAACCATCAAAATTTTCGCAAGTCTGATACTCGAAAACAATAACTACTATGGCCTAGGGCAAAAATACACATACCGTTGTAATCGGGCGAGTCTCTGCTTTCAGATGCAACAGGAATTTCTCGAGATCGTCAATCCGTTCGCGAGATATGGGAGTTTGAAGTTAAGGAATGGTTGAGAAACCATCATAATTTTCGCAAGTCTGATACTCGAAACCAATAACTACTATGGCTTAAGGCAAAAATACACATACCTTTGTGATCGGGCGAGTTTCTACTTTCAGATGCAACAGGAATTTCTCGAGTTCGTCAATCCGTTCGCGAGATATGGGAGTTTGAAGTTGAGGAATGGTTGAAAAACCATCAAAATTTTCGCAAGTACTGACACTCGAAACCAATAACTACTATGGCCTAGGGCAAAAATACACATACCGTTGTAATCGGGCGAGATTCTGATTTCAGATGCAACAGGAATTTCTCGAGTTCGTCAATCCGTTCGCGAGATATGGGAGTTTGAAGTTAAGGAATGGTTGAGAAACCATCAAAATTTTCGGAAGTCTGATACTCGAAACCAATAACCGGAATGGCCTAGGGGAAAAGTACACACACCATTGTAATCGGGCGAGTATCTGCTTTCAGATGCAACAGGAATTTCTCGAGTTCGGCAATCCGTTCGCGAGATATGGGAGTTTGAAGTTAAGGAATGGTTGAGAAACCATCGAAATTTTCGCAAGTCTGATGCTCGAAACCAATAACTACTATGGCCTAGAGCAAAAATACCCATACCGTTGTAATCGGGCGAGTTTCTGCTTTCAGATGCAACAGGAATTTCTCGAGTTCGTCAATCCGTTCGCGAGATATGGGAGTTTGAAGTTAAGGAATGGTTGAGAAACCATCAAAATTTTCGGAAGTCTGATACTCGAAACCAATAACTACTATGGCCTGGGGCAAAAATACACATACCGTTGTAATCGGGCGAGTTTCTGCTTTCAGATGCAACAGGAATTTCTCGAGTTCGTCAATCCGTTCGCGAGATATGGGAGTTTGAAGTTAAGGAATGGTTGAGAAACCATCAAAATATTCGCAAGTCGGATACTCGAAACCAATAACTGGTATGGCTTAGGGGAAAAGTACACACACCATTGTAATCGGGCGAGTTTCTACTTTCAGATGCAACAGGAATTTCTCGAGTTCGTCAATCCGTTCGCGAGATATGGGAGTTTGAAGTTACGGAATGGTTGAGAAACCATCAAAATTTTCGGAAGTCTGATACTCGAAACCAATAACTGGAATGGCCTAGGGGAGAAGAACACACACCATTGTAATCGGGCGTGTTTCTACTTTCAGATGCAACAGGAATTTCTCGAGTTCGTCAATCCGTTCGCGAGATATGGGAGTTTGAAGTTAAGGAATGGTTGAGAAACCATCATAATTTTCGCAAGTCTGATACTCGAAACCAATAACTACTATGGCCTAAGGCAAAAATACACATACCGTTGTAATCGGGCGAGTTTCTGCTTTCAGATGCAACAGGAATTTCTCGAGTTCGTCAATCCGTTCGCGAGATATGGGAGTTTGAAGTTAAGGAATGGTTGAGAAACCATCAGAATTTTCGCAAGTCTGATACTCGAAACCAGTAACTGGAATGGCCTAGGGGAAAAGTACACACACCAGTGTAATCTGGCGAGTTTCTACTTTCAGATGCAACAGGAATTTCTCGAGTTCGTCAATCCGTTCGCGAGATATGGGAGTTTGAAGTTAAGGAATGGTTGAGAAACCATCAAAATTTTCGCAAGTCTGATACTCGAAACCAGTAACTGGAATGGCCTAGGGGAAAAGCACACACCAGTGTAATCTGGCGAGATTCTACTTTCAGTTGCAACAGGAATTTCTCGAGTTCGTCAATCCGTTCGCGAGATATGGGAGTTTGAAGTTAAGGAATGGTTGAGAAACCATCAAAATTTCCACAAGTTGGATACTCGAAACCAATAACTGGAATGGCCTAGGGGAAAAGTACACATACCATTGTAATCGGGTGAGTTTCTACTTTCAGATGCAACAGGAATTTCTCGAGTTCGTCAATCCGTTCGCGAGATATGGGAGCTTGAAGTTAAGGAATGGTTGAGGAACCATTAAAATTTTCGCAAGACGTATACTCGAAACCAATAACTGGAACGGCTTAGGGGAAAAGTACACACACCATTGTAATCGGGTGAGTTTCTACTTTCAGATGCAACAGGAATTTCTCGAGTTCGTCAATCCGTTCGCGAGATATGGGAGTTTGAAGTTAAGGAATGTTTGAGAAGCCATCAAAATTTTCGCAAGTCTGATACTCGAAAACAATAACTACTATGGCCTAGGGCAAAAATACACATACCGTTGTAATCGGGCGAGTCTCTGCTTTCAGATGCAACAGGAATTTCTCGAGATCGTCAATCCGTTCGCGAGATATGGGAGTTTGAAGTTAAGGAATGGTTGAGAAACCATCAAAATTTTCGCAAGTCTGATACTCGAAACCAGTAACTGGAATGGCCTAGGGGAAAAGTACACACACCATTGTAATCTGGCGAGATTCTACTTTCAGATGCAACAGGAATTTCTCGAGTTCGTGAATCCGTTCGCGAGATATGGGAGTTTGAAGTTAAGGAATGGTTGAGAAACCATCATAATTTTCGCAAGTCTGATACTCGAAACCAATAACTACTATGGCCTGGGGCAAAAATACACATACCTTTGTAATCGGACGAGTTTCTGCTTCCAGATGCAACAGGAATTTCTCGAGTTCGTGAATCCGTTCGCGAGATATGGGAGTTTGAATTTAAGGAATGGTTGAGAAACCATCAAAATTTTCGCATGTCTGATACTCGAAACCAATAACTACAATGCACTAGGGGAAAAATACACATACCGTTGCAATCGGGAGAGTTTCTACTTTCAGATGCAACAGGAATTTCTCGAGTTCGTGAATCCGTTCGCGAGATATGGGAGTTTGAATTTAAGGAATGGTTGAGAAACCATCAAAATTTTCGCATGTCTGATACTCGAAACCAATAACTACAATGCACTACGGGAAAAATACACATACCGTTGCAATCGGGAGAGTTTCTACTTTCAGATGCAACAGGAATTTCTCGAGTTCGTCTATCCGTTCGCGAGATATGGGAGTTTGAAGTTAAGGAATGGTTGAGAAACCATAAAAATTTCCGCAAGTCTGATACTCGAAACCAATAACAGGAATGAAATAGGGGAAAAGTACACACACCATTGTAATAGGACGAGTTTCTGCTTTCAGATGCAACAGGAATTTCTCGAGTTCGTCAATCCGTTCGCGAGATATGGGAGTTTGAAGTTAAGGAATTGTTGAGAAGCCATCAAAATTTTCGCAAGTCGGATACTCGAAACCAATAACTGGAATGGCTTAGTGGAAAAGTACACACACAATTGTAATCGTGCCAGTTTCTGCTTTCCGATGCAACAGGAATTTCTCGAGTTCGTCAATCCGTTCGCGAGATATGGGAGTTTGAAGTTAAGGAATGGTTGAGAAACCATCATAATTTTCGCAAGTCTGATACTCGAAACCAATAACCACTATGGCCTGGGGCAAAAATACACATACCGTTGTAATCGGACGAGTTTCTGCTTTCAGATGCAACAGGAATTTCTCGAGTTCGTCAATCCGTTCGCGAGATATGGGAGTTTGAAGTTAAGGAATGGTTGAAAAACCATCAAAATTTTCGCAAGCCTGATACTCGAAACCAATAGCTACTATGGCCTAGGGCATAAATACACATACCGTTGTAATGGGGCGAGTTTCTGCTTTCAGATGCAACCGGAATTTCTCGAGTTCGTCAATCCGTTCGCGAGATATGGGAGTTTGAAGTTAAGGAATGGTTGAGAAACCATCAAAATTTTCGCAAGTTCGATACTCGAAACCAATAACTGGAATGGCCTAGGGGAACAGTACACACACCATTGTAATCGGGCGAGTTTCTGCTTTCAGATGCAACAGGAATTTCTCGAGTTCGGCAATCCGTTCGCGAGATATGGGAGTTTGAAGTTAAGGAATGGTTGAGAAACCATCGAAATTTTCGCAAGTCTGATACTCGAAACCAATAACAGGAATGAAATAGGGGAAAAGTACACACACCATTGTAATAGGACGAGTTTCTGCTTTCAGATGCAACAGGAATTTCTCGAGTTCGTCAATCCGTTCGCGAGATATGGGAGTTTGAAGTTAAGGAATTGTTGAGAAGCCATCAAAATTTTCGCAAGTCGGATACTCGAAACCAATAACTGGAATGGCCTAGGGGAACAGTACACACACCATTGTAATCGGGCGAGTTTCTGCTTTAAGATGCAACGGGAATTTCTCGAGTTCGGCAATCCGTTCGCGAGATATGGGAGTTTGATGTTAAGGAATGGTTGAGAAACCATCAAAATTTTCGCAAGTCTGATACTCGAAACCAGTAACTGGAATGGCCTAGGGGAAAAGTACACACACCAGTGTAATCTGGCGAGATTCTACTTTCAGTTGCAACAGGAATTTCTCGAGTTCGTCAATCCGTTCGCGAGATATGGGAGTTTGAAGTTAAGGAATGGTTGAGAAACCATCATAATTTTCGCAAGTCTGATACTCGAAACCAATAACTACTATGGCCTGGGGCAAAAATACACATACCTTTGTAATCGGACGAGTTTCTGCTTCCAGATGCAACAGGAATTTCTCGAGTTCGTGAATCCGTTCGCGAGATATGGGAGTTTGAATTTAAGGAATGGTTGAGAAACCATCAAAATTTTCGCATGTCTGATACTCGAAACCAATAACTACAATGCACTAGGGGAAAAATACACATACCGTTGCAATCGGGAGAGTTTCTACTTTCAGATGCAACAGGAATTTCTCGAGTTCGTGAATCCGTTCGCGAGATATGGGAGTTTGAATTTAAGGAATGGTTGAGAAACCATCAAAATTTTCGCATGTCTGATACTCGAAACCAATAACTACAATGCACTACGGGAAAAATACACATACCGTTGCAATCGGGAGAGTTTCTACTTTCAGATGCAACAGGAATTTCTCGAGTTCGTCTATCCGTTCGCGAGATATGGGAGTTTGAAGTTAAGGAATGGTTGAGAAACCATAAAAATTTCCGCAAGTCTGATACTCGAAACCAATAACAGGAATGAAATAGGGGAAAAGTACACACACCATTGTAATAGGACGAGTTTCTGCTTTCAGATGCAACAGGAATTTCTCGAGTTCGTCAATCCGTTCGCGAGATATGGGAGTTTGAAGTTAAGGAATTGTTGAGAAGCCATCAAAATTTTCGCAAGTCGGATACTCGAAACCAATAACTGGAATGGCTTAGTGGAAAAGTACACACACAATTGTAATCGTGCCAGTTTCTGCTTTCCGATGCAACAGGAATTTCTCGAGTTCGTCAATCCGTTCGCGAGATATGGGAGTTTGAAGTTAAGGAATGGTTGAGAAACCATCATAATTTTCGCAAGTCTGATACTCGAAACCAATAACCACTATGGCCTGGGGCAAAAATACACATACCGTTGTAATCGGACGAGTTTCTGCTTTCAGATGCAACAGGAATTTCTCGAGTTCGTCAATCCGTTCGCGAGATATGGGAGTTTGAAGTTAAGGAATGGTTGAAAAACCATCAAAATTTTCGCAAGCCTGATACTCGAAACCAATAGCTACTATGGCCTAGGGCATAAATACACATACCGTTGTAATGGGGCGAGTTTCTGCTTTCAGATGCAACCGGAATTTCTCGAGTTCGTCAATCCGTTCGCGAGATATGGGAGTTTGAAGTTAAGGAATGGTTGAGAAACCATCAAAATTTTCGCAAGTTCGATACTCGAAACCAATAACTGGAATGGCCTAGGGGAACAGTACACACACCATTGTAATCGGGCGAGTTTCTGCTTTCAGATGCAACAGGAATTTCTCGAGTTCGGCAATCCGTTCGCGAGATATGGGAGTTTGAAGTTAAGGAATGGTTGAGAAACCATCGAAATTTTCGCAAGTCTGATACTCGAAACCAATAACAGGAATGAAATAGGGGAAAAGTACACACACCATTGTAATAGGACGAGTTTCTGCTTTCAGATGCAACAGGAATTTCTCGAGTTCGTCAATCCGTTCGCGAGATATGGGAGTTTGAAGTTAAGGAATTGTTGAGAAGCCATCAAAATTTTCGCAAGTCGGATACTCGAAACCAATAACTGGAATGGCCTAGGGGAACAGTACACACACCATTGTAATCGGGCGAGTTTCTGCTTTAAGATGCAACGGGAATTTCTCGAGTTCGGCAATCCGTTCGCGAGATATGGGAGTTTGATGTTAAGGAATGGTTGAGAAACCATCAAAATTTTCGCAAGTCTGATACTCGAAACCAGTAACTGGAATGGCCTAGGGGAAAAGTACACACACCAGTGTAATCTGGCGAGATTCTACTTTCAGTTGCAACAGGAATTTCTCGAGTTCGTCAATCCGTTCGCGAGATATGGGAGTTTGAAGTTAAGGAATGGTTGAGAAACCATCAAAATTTCCGCAAGTTGGATACTCGAAACCAATAACTGGAATGGCCTAGGGGAAAAGTACACACACCATTGTAATCGGGTGAGTTTCTACTTTCAGATGCAACAGGAATTTCTCGAGTTCGTCAATCCGTTCGCGAGATATGGGAGTTTGAAGTTACGGAATGCTTGGGAAACCATCAAAATTTTCGCAAGACGTATACTCGAAACCAATAACTGGAACGGCTTAGGGGAAAAGTACACACACCATTGTAATCGGGTGAGTTTCTACTTTCAGATGCAACAGGAATTTCTCGAGTTCGTCAATCCGTTCGCGAGATAAGGGAGTTTGAAGTTAAGGAATGGTTGCGAAACCATCATAATTTTCGCAAGTCTGATACTCGAAACCAATAACTACTATGGCCTGGGGCAAAAATACACATACCGTTGTAATCGGACGAGTTTCTGCTTTAAGATGCAACAGGAATTTCTCGAGTTCGTGAATCCGTTCGCGAGATATGGGAGTTTGAAGTTAAGGAATGTTTGAGGAACCATCAAAATTTTCGCAAGTCTGATACTCGAAGCCAATAACTGCTATGGCCTAAGGCAAAAATACACATACCGTTGTAATCGGGCGAGTTTCTGCTTTCAGATGCAACAGGAATTTCTCGAGTTCGTCAATCCGTTCGCGAGATATGGGAGTTTGAAGTTAAGGAATGTTTGAGAAGCCATCAAAATTTTCGCAAGTCCGATACTCGAAACCAATAACTGCTATGGCCTAAGGCAAAAATACACATACCGTTGTAATCGGGCGAGTTTCTGCTTTCAGATGCAACAGGAATTTCTCGAGTTCGTCAATCCGTTCGCGAGATATGGGAGTTTGAAGTTAAGGAATGGTTGAGAAACCATTAAAATTTTCGCAAGTCTGAAACTCGTAACCAGTAACTGGAATGGCCTAGGGGAAAAGTACACAGACCATTGTAATCGGGTGAGTTTCTACTTTCAGATGCAAGAGGAATTCCTCGAGTTCGTCAATCCGTTCGCGAGATATGGGAGTTTGAAGTTACGGAATGGTTGAGAAACCATCAAAATTTTCGCAAGTCTGATACTCGAAAACAATAACTACTATGGCCTAGGGCAAAAATACACATACCGTTGTAATCGGGCGAGTTTCTGCTTTCAGATGCAACAGGAATTTCTCGAGATCGTCAATCCGTTCGCGAGATATGGGATTTTGAAGTTAAGGAATGGTTGAGAAACCAACAAAATTTTCGCAAGTCTGATACTCGAAACCAGTAACTGGAATGGCCTAGGGGAAAAGTACACACACCATTGCAATCTGGCGAGATTCTACTTTCAGATGCAACAGGAATTTCTCGAGTTCGTGAATCCGTTCGCGAGATATGGGAGTTTGAATTTAAGGAATGGTTGAGAAACCATCAAAATTTTCGCATGTCTGATACTCGAAACCAATAACTACAATGCACTAGGGGAAAAATACACATACCGTTGCAATCGGGAGAGTTTCTACTTTCAGATGCAACAGGAATTTCTCGAGTTCGTGAATCCGTTCGCGAGATATGGGAGTTTGAATTTTAGGAATGGTTGAGAAACCATCAAAATTTTCGCATGTCTGATACTCGAAACCAATAACTACAATGCACTACGGGAAAAATACACATACCGTTGCAATCGGGAGAGTTTCTACTTTCAGATGCAACAGGAATTTCTCGAGTTCGTCTATCCGTTCGCGAGATATGGGAGTTTGAAGTTAAGGAATTGTTGAGAAGCCATCAAAATTTTCGCAAGTCGGATACTCGAAACCAATAACTGGAATGGCTTAGTGGAAAAGTACACACACAATTGTAATCGTGCCAGTTTCTGCTTTCCGATGCAACAGGAATTTCTCGAGTTCGTCAATCCGTTCGCGAGATATGGGAGTTTGAAGTTAAGGAATGGTTGAGAACCATCATAATTTTCGCAAGTCTGATACTCGAAACCAATAACCACTATGGCCTGGGGCAAAAATACACATACCGTTGTAATCGGACGAGTTTCTGCTTTCAGATGCAACAGGAATTTCTCGAGTTCGTCAATCCGTTCGCGAGATATGGGAGTTTGAAGTTAAGGAATGGTTGAGAAACCATCAAAATTTTCGCAAGTTCGATACTCGAAACCAATAACTGGAATGGCCTAGGGGACCAGTACACACACCATTGTAATCGGGCGAGTTTCTGCTTTCAGATGCAACAGGAATTTCTCGAGTTCGGCAATCCGTTCGCGAGATATGGGAGTTTGAAGTTAAAGAATGGTTGAGAAACCATCGAAATTTTCGCAAGTCTGATACTCGAAACCAATAACAGGAATGAAATAGGGGAAAAGTACACACACCATTGTAATAGGACGAGTTTCTGCTTTCAGATGCAACAGGAATTTCTCGAGTTCGTCAATCCGTTCGCGAGATATGGGAGTTTGAAGTTAAGGAATTGTTGAGAAGCCATCAAAATTTTCGCAAGTCGGATACTCGAAACCAATAACTGGAATGGCCTAGGGGAACAGTACACACACCATTGTAATCGGGCGAGTTTCTGCTTTCAGATGCAACAGGAATTTCTCGAGTTCGGCAATCCGTTCGCGAGATATGGGAGTTTGAAGTTAAGGAATGGTTGAGAAACCATTAAAATTTTCGCAAGTCTGAAACTCGTAACCAGTAACTGGAATGGCCTAGGGGAAAAGTACACAGACCATTGTAATCGGGTGAGTTTCTACTTTCAGATGCAACAGGAATTCCTCGAGTTCGTCAATCCGTTCGCGAGATATGGGAGTTTGAAGTTACGGAATGGTTGAGAAACCATCAAAATTTTCGCAAGTCTGATACTCGAAAACAATAACTACTATGGCCTAGGGCAAAAATACACATACCGTTGTAATCGGGCGAGTCTCTGCTTTCAGATGCAACAGGAATTTCTCGAGATCGTCAATCCGTTCGCGAGATATGGGAGTTTGAAATTAAGGAATGGTTGAGAAACCATCAAAATTTTCGCAAGTCTGATACTCGAAACCAGTAACTGGAATGGCCTAGGGGAAAAGTACACACACCATTGTAATCTGGCGAGATTCTACTTTCAGATGCAACAGGAATTTCTCGAGTTCGTGAATCCGTTCGCGAGATATGGGAGTTTGAAGTTAAGGAATGGTTGAGAAACCATCATAATTTTCGCAAGTCTGATACTCGAAACCAATAACTACTATGGCCTGGGGCAAAAATACACATACCGTTGTAATAGGACGAGTTTCTGCTTCCAGATGCAACAGGAATTTCTCGAGTTCGTGAATCCGTTCGCGAGATATGGGAGTTTGAATTTAAGGAATGGTTGAGAAACCATCAAAATTTTCGCATGTCTGATACTCGAAACCAATAACTACAATGCACTAGGGGAAAAATACACATACCGTTGCAATCGGGAGAGTTTCTACTTTCAGATGCAACAGGAATTTCTCGAGTTCGTCTATCCGTTCGCAAGATATGGGAGTTTGAAGTTAAGGAATGGTTGAGAAACCATAAAAATTTCCGCAAGTCTGATACTCGAAACCAATAACAGGAATGAAATAGGGGAAAAGTACACACACCATTGTAATAGGACGAGTTTCTGCTTTCAGATGCAACAGGAATTTCTCGAGTTCGTGAATCCGTTCGCGAGATATGGGAGTTTGAAGTTAAGGAATTGTTGAGAAGCCATCAAAATTTTCGCAAGTCGGATACTCGAAACCAATAACCGGAATGGCCTAGGGGAAAACTACACACACCATTGTAATCGGGCGAGTTTGTGCATTCAGATGCAACAGGAATTTCTCGAGTTCGTTAATCCGTTCGCGAGACATGGGAGTTTGAATTTAAGGAATGGTTGAGAAACCATCAAAATTTTCGCCAGTCTGATACTCGAAACCAATGACTACAATGGCCTAGGGGAAAAATACACATACCGTTGTAATCGGGCGAGTTTCTACTTTCAGATGCAACAGGAATTTCTCGAGTTCGTCAATCCGTTCGCGAGATATGGGAGTTTGAAGTTAAGGAATGGTTGAGAAACCAACAAAAATTTCGCAAGTCTGATACTCGAAACCAATAACCGGAATGGCCTAGGGGAAAACTACACACACCATTGTAATCGGGCGAGTTTGTGCTTTCAGATGCAACAGGAATTTCTCGAGTTCGTCAATCCGTTCGCGAGTTATGGGAGTTTGAAGTTAAGGAATGGTTGAAAAACCATAAAAATTTTCGAAAGTCTGATACTCGAAACCAATAACTACTATGGCCTAGAGCAAAAATACACATACCGATGTAATCGGGCGAGTTTCTGCTTTCAGATGCAACCGGAATTTCTCGAGTTCGTCAATCCGTTCGCGAGATATGGGAGTTTGAAGTTGAGGAATGGTTGAAAAACCATCAAAATTTTCGCAAGTCGGATACTCGAAACCAATAACTACTATGGCCTAGGGCAAAAATACACATACCGTTGTAATCGGGCGAGATTCTGATTTCAGATGCAACAGGAATTTCTCGAGTTCGTCAATCCGTTCGGGAGATATGGGAGTTTGAAGTTAAGGAATGGTTGCGAAACCATCAAAATTTTCGGAAGTCTGATACTCGAAACCAATAACCGGAATGGCCTAGGGGAAAAGTACACACACCATTGTAATCGGGCGAGTATCTGCTTTCAGATGCAACAGGAATTTCTCGAGTTCGGCAATCCGTTCGCGAGATATGGGAGTTTGAAGTTAAGGAATGGTTGAGAAACCATCGAAATTTTCGCAAGTCTGATGCTCGAAACCAATAACTACTATGGCCTAGAGCAAAAATACCCATACCGTTGTAATCGGGCGAGTTTCTGCTTTCAGATGCAACAGGAATTTCTCGAGTTCGTCAATCCGTTCGCGAGATATGGGAGTTTGAAGTTAAGGAATGGTTGAGAAACCATCAAAATTTTCGCAAGTCGGATACTCGAAACCAATAACTGGTATGGCTTAGGGGAAAAATACACATACCGTTGTAATGGGGCGAGTTTCTGCTTTCAGATGCAACAGGAATTTCTGGAGTTCGTCAATCCGTTCGCGAGATATGGGAGTTTGAAGTTATGGAATGGTTGTGAAACCATCAAAATTTTCGGAAGTCTGATACTCGAAACCAATAACCGGAATGGCCTAGGGGAAAACTACACACACCATTGTAATCGGGCAAGTTTGTGCTTTCAGATGCAACAGGAATTTCTCGAGTTCGTCAATCCGTTCGCGAGTTATGGGAGTTTGAAGTTAAGGAATGGTTGAAAAACCATAAAAATTTTCGAAAGTCTGATACTCGAAACCAATAACTACTATGGCCTAGAGCAAAAATACACATACCGATGTAATCGGGCGAGTTTCTGCTTTCAGATGCAACCGGAATTTCTCGAGTTCGTCAATCCGTTCGCGAGATATGGGAGTTTGAAGTTAAGGAATGGTTGAGAAACCATCAAAATTTTCGGAAGTCTGATACTCGAAACCAATAACTGGAATGGCCTAGGGGAAAAGTACACACACCATTGTAATCGGGCGAGTATCTGCTTTCAGATGCAACAGGAAATTCTCGAGTTCGGCAATCCGTTCGCGAGATATGGGAGTTTGAAGTTAGGGAATGGTTGAGAAACCATCAAAATTTTCGCAAGTCTGATACTCGAAACCAATAACTATAGTGGCCTAGGGGAAAAATACACATACCGTTGTAATCGGGCGAGTTTCTGCTTTCAGATGGAATAGGAATGTCTCGAGTTCGTCCTTCCGTTCGCGAGATATGGGAGTTTGAACTTAAGGAATGGTTGAGAAACAATTACAATTTTCGCAAGTCGGATACTCGAAACCAATAACTGGTATGGCTTAGGGGGAAAATACACACACCGTTGTAATCGGGCGAGTTTGTGCTTTCAGATGCAACAGGAATTTCTCGAGTTCGTCAATCCGTTCGCGAGATATGGGAGTTTGAAGTTAAGGAATGGTTGAGAAACCATCATAATTTTCGTAAGTCTGATACTCGTAACCAATAACTACTATGGCTTAAGGCAAAAATTAACATACCTTTGTGATCGGGCGAGTTTCTACTTTCAGATGCAAGGAGGAATTTCTCGAGTTCGTCAATCCGTTCGCGAGATATGGGAGTTTGAAGTTGAGGAATGGTTGAAAAACCATCAAAATTTTCGCAAGTACTGACACTCGAAACCAATAACTACTATGGCCTAGGGCAAAAATACACATACCGTTGTAATCGGGCGAGATTCTGATTTCAGATGCAACAGGAATTTCTCGAGTTCGTCAATCCGTTCGCGAGATATGGGAGTTTGAAGTTAAGGAATGGTTGAGAAACCATCAAAATTTTCGGAAGTCTGATACTCGAAACCAATAACTGGAATGGCCTAGGGGAAAAGTACACATACCGTTGTAATCGGGCGAGTTTCTACTTTCAGATGTAACAGGAATTTCTCGAGTTCGTCAATCCGTTCGCGAGATATGGGAGTTTGAAGTTAAGGAATGGTTGAGAAACCATCAAAATTTTCGCAAGTCTGATACTCGAAACCAATAACTACAGTGGCCTAGGGGAAAAATACACATACTGTTGTACTCGGGCGAGTTTCTGCTTTCAGATGGAATAGGAATGTCTCGAGTTCGTCCATCCGTTCGCGAGATATGGGAGTTTGAACTTAAGGAATGGTTGAGAAACAATTAAAATTTTCGCAAGTCGGATACTCGAAACCAATAACTGATATGGCTTAGGGGAAAAATACACATACCGTTGTAATCGGGCGAGTTTCTGCTTTCAGATGCAACAGGAATTTCTCGAGTTCGTCAATCCGTTCGCGAGATATGGGAGTTTGAAGTTAAGGAATGGTTGAGAAACTATCAAAATTTTCGGAAGTCTGATACTCGAAACCAATAACCGGAATGGCCTAGGGGAAAACTACACACACCATTGTAATCGGGCGAGTTTGTGCTTTCAGATGCAACAGGAATTTCTCGAGTTCGTCAATCCGTTCGCGAGATATGGGAGTTTGAAGTTAAGGAATGGTTGAGAAACCAACAAAAATTTCGCAAGTCTGATACTCGAAACCAATAACTGGAATGGCCTAGGGGAAAAGTACACACACCATTGTAATCGGGCGAGTATCTGCTTTCAGATGCAACAGGAATTTCTCGAGTTCGGCAATCCGTTCGCGAGATATGGGAGTTTGAAGTTAAGGAATGGTTGAGAAACCATCATAATTTTCGCAAGTCTGATACTCGAAACCAATAACTACATTGGCCTAGGGGAAAAATACACATACCATTGTAATCGGGCGAGTTTCTGCTTTCAGATGGAATAGGAATGTCTCGAGTTCGTCAATCCGTTCGCGAGATATGGGAGTTTGAACTTAAGGAATGGTTGAGAAACCATCATAATTTTCGCAAGTCTGATACTCGAAACCAATAACTGCTATGGCCTGGGGCAAAAATACACATACCGTTGTAATCGGGCGAGTTTATACTTTCAGATGCAACAGGAATTTCTCGAGTTCATCAATCCGTTCGCGAGATATGGGATTTTGAAGTTAAGGAATGGTTGAGAAACCATCAAAATTTTCGCAAGTCGGATACTCGAAACCAATAACTGGTATGGCTTAGGGGAAAAGTGCACACACCATTGTAATCGGGTGTGTTTCTACTTTCAGATGCAACAGGAATTTCTCGAGTTCGTCAATCCGTTTGCGAGATATGGGAGTTTGAAGTTAAGGAATGGTTGAGATACCATCAAAATTTTCGCAAGTCTGATACTCGAAACCAATAACTACAATGGCCTGGGGGAAAAATACACATACCATTGTAATCGGGAGAGTTTCTACTTTCAGATGCAACAGGAATTTCTCGAGTTCGTCAATCCGTTCGCGAGATATGGGAGTTTGTAATTAAGGAATGGTTGAGAAACCATCAAAATTTTCGCAAGTCTGATACTCGAAACCAATAACTGGAATGGCCTAGGGGAAAAGTACTCACACCGTTGTAATCGGGCGAGTTTGTGCTTTCAGATACAACAGGAATTTCTGGAGTTCGTCAATCCGTTCGCGAGATATGGGAGTTTGAAGTTATGGAATGGTTGTGAAACCATCAAAATTTTCGGAAGTCTGATACTCGAAACCAATAACCGGAATGGCCTAGGGGAAAACTACACACACCATTGTAATCGGGCAAGTTTGTGCTTTCAGATGCAACAGGAATTTCTCGAGTTCGTCAATCCGTTCGCGAGTTATGGGAGTTTGAAGTTAAGGAATGGTTGAAAAACCATAAAAATTTTCGAAAGTCTGATACTCGAAACCAATAACTACTATGGCCTAGAGCAAAAATACACATACCGATGTAATCGGGCGAGTTTCTGCTTTCAGATGCAACCGGAATTTCTCGAGTTCGTCAATCCGTTCGCGAGATATGGGAGTTTGAAGTTAAGGAATGGTTGAGAAACCATCAAAATTTTCGGAAGTCTGATACTCGAAACCAATAACTGGAATGGCCTAGGGGAAAAGTACACACACCATTGTAATCGGGCGAGTATCTGCTTTCAGATGCAACAGGAAATTCTCGAGTTCGGCAATCCGTTCGCGAGATATGGGAGTTTGAAGTTAGGGAATGGTTGAGAAACCATCAAAATTTTCGCAAGTCTGATACTCGAAACCAATAACTACAGTGGCCTAGGGGAAAAATACACATACCGTTGTAATCGGGCGAGTTTCTGCTTTCAGATGGAATAGGAATGTCTCGAGTTCGTCCTTCCGTTCGCGAGATATGGGAGTTTGAACTTAAGGAATGGTTGAGAAACAATTAAAATTTTCGCAAGTCGGATACTCGAAACCAATAACTGGTATGGCTTAGGGGAAAAATACACACACCGTTGTAATCGGGCGAGTTTGTGCTTTCAGATGCAACAGGAATTTCTCGAGTTCGTCAATCCGTTCGCGAGATATGGGAGTTTGAAGTTAAGGAATGGTTGAGAAACCATCATAATTTTCGTAAGTCTGATACTCGTAACCAATAACTACTATGGCTTAAGGCAAAAATTAACATACCTTTGTGATCGGGCGAGTTTCTACTTTCAGATGCAAGGAGGAATTTCTCGAGTTCGTCAATCCGTTCGCGAGATATGGGAGTTTGAAGTTAAGGAATGGTTGAGAAACCATCAAAATTTTCGCAAGTCTGATACTCGAAACCAATAACTACAGTGGCCTAGGGGAAAAATACACATACTGTTGTACTCGGGCGAGTTTCTGCTTTCAGATGGAATAGGAATGTCTCGAGTTCGTCCATCCGTTCGCGAGATATGGGAGTTTGAACTTAAGGAATGGTTGAGAAACAATTAAAATTTTCGCAAGTCGGATACTCGAAACCAATAACTGATATGGCTTAGGGGAAAAATACACATACCGTTGTAATCGGGCGAGTTTCTGCTTTCAGATGCAACAGGAATTTCTCGAGTTCGTCAATCCGTTCGCGAGATATGGGAGTTTGAAGTTAAGGAATGGTTGAGAAACTATCAAAATTTTCGGAAGTCTGATACTCGAAACCAATAACCGGAATGGCCTAGGGGAAAACTACACACACCATTGTAATCGGGCGAGTTTGTGCTTTCAGATGCAACAGGAATTTCTCGAGTTCGTCAATCCGTTCGCGAGATATGGGAGTTTGAAGTTAAGGAATGGTTGAGAAACCAACAAAAATTTCGCAAGTCTGATACTCGAAACCAATAACTGGAATGGCCTAGGGGAAAAGTACACACACCATTGTAATCGGGCGAGTATCTGCTTTCAGATGCAACAGGAATTTCTCGAGTTCGGCAATCCGTTCGCGAGATATGGGAGTTTGAAGTTAAGGAATGGTTGAGAAACCATCATAATTTTCGCAAGTCTGATACTCGAAACCAATAACTACATTGGCCTAGGGGAAAAATACACATACCATTGTAATCGGGCGAGTTTCTGCTTTCAGATGGAATAGGAATGTCTCGAGTTCGTCAATCCGTTCGCGAGATATGGGAGTTTGAACTTAAGGAATGGTTGAGAAACCATCATAATTTTCGCAAGTCTGATACTCGAAACCAATAACTGCTATGGCCTGGGGCAAAAATACACATACCGTTGTAATCGGGCGAGTTTATACTTTCAGATGCAACAGGAATTTCTCGAGTTCATCAATCCGTTCGCGAGATATGGGAGTTTGAAGTTAAGGAATGGTTGAGAAACCATCAAAATTTTCGGAAGTCTGATACTCGAAACCAATAACTGGAATGGCCTAGGGGAAAAGTACACACACCATTGTAATCGGGCGAGTATCTGCTTTCAGATGCAACAGGAAATTCTCGAGTTCGGCAATCCGTTCGCGAGATATGGGAGTTTGAAGTTAGGGAATGGTTGAGAAACCATCAAAATTTTCGCAAGTCTGATACTCGAAACCAATAACTACAGTGGCCTAGGGGAAAAATACACATACCGTTGTAATCGGGCGAGTTTCTGCTTTCAGATGGAATAGGAATGTCTCGAGTTCGTCCTTCCGTTCGCGAGATATGGGAGTTTGAACTTAAGGAATGGTTGAGAAACAATTAAAATTTTCGCAAGTCGGATACTCGAAACCAATAACTGGTATGGCTTAGGGGAAAAATACACACACCGTTGTAATCGGGCGAGTTTGTGCTTTCAGATGCAACAGGAATTTCTCGAGTTCGTCAATCCGTTCGCGAGATATGGGAGTTTGAAGTTAAGGAATGGTTGAGAAACCATCAAAATTTTCGGAAGTCTGATACTCGTAACCAATAACTACTATGGCTTAAGGCAAAAATTAACATACCTTTGTGATCGGGCGAGTTTCTACTTTCAGATGCAAGGAGGAATTTCTCGAGTTCGTCAATCCGTTCGCGAGATATGGGAGTTTGAAGTTGAGGAATGGTTGAAAAACCATCAAAATTTTCGCAAGTACTGACACTCGAAACCAATAACTACTATGGCCTAGGGCAAAAATACACATACCGTTGTAATCGGGCGAGATTCTGATTTCAGATGCAACAGGAATTTCTCGAGTTCGTCAATCCGTTCGCGAGATATGGGAGTTTGAAGTTAAGGAATGGTTGAGAAACCATCAAAATTTTCGGAAGTCTGATACTCGAAACCAATAACTGGAATGGCCTAGGGGAAAAGTACACATACCGTTGTAATCGGGCGAGTTTCTACTTTCAGATGTAACAGGAATTTCTCGAGTTCGTCAATCCGTTCGCGAGATATGGGAGTTTGAAGTTAAGGAATGGTTGAGAAACCATCAAAATTTTCGCAAGTCTGATACTCGAAACCAATAACTACAGTGGCCTAGGGGAAAAATACACATACTGTTGTACTCGGGCGAGTTTCTGCTTTCAGATGGAATAGGAATGTCTCGAGTTCGTCCATCCGTTCGCGAGATATGGGAGTTTGAACTTAAGGAATGGTTGAGAAACAATTAAAATTTTCGCAAGTCGGATACTCGAAACCAATAACTGATATGGCTTAGGGGAAAAATACACATACCGTTGTAATCGGGCGAGTTTCTGCTTTCAGATGCAACAGGAATTTCTCGAGTTCGTCAATCCGTTCGCGAGATATGGGAGTTTGAAGTTAAGGAATGGTTGAGAAACTATCAAAATTTTCGGAAGTCTGATACTCGAAACCAATAACCGGAATGGCCTAGGGGAAAACTACACACACCATTGTAATCGGGCGAGTTTGTGCTTTCAGATGCAACAGGAATTTCTCGAGTTCGTCAATCCGTTCGCGAGATATGGGAGTTTGAAGTTAAGGAATGGTTGAGAAACCAACAAAAATTTCGCAAGTCTGATACTCGAAACCAATAACTGGAATGGCCTAGGGGAAAAGTACACACACCATTGTAATCGGGCGAGTATCTGCTTTCAGATGCAACAGGAATTTCTCGAGTTCGGCAATCCGTTCGCGAGATATGGGAGTTTGAAGTTAAGGAATGGTTGAGAAACCATCATAATTTTCGCAAGTCTGATACTCGAAACCAATAACTACATTGGCCTAGGGGAAAAATACACATACCATTGTAATCGGGCGAGTTTCTGCTTTCAGATGGAATAGGAATGTCTCGAGTTCGTCAATCCGTTCGCGAGATATGGGAGTTTGAACTTAAGGAATGGTTGAGAAACCATCATAATTTTCGCAAGTCTGATACTCGAAACCAATAACTGCTATGGCCTGGGGCAAAAATACACATACCGTTGTAATCGGGCGAGTTTATACTTTCAGATGCAACAGGAATTTCTCGAGTTCATCAATCCGTTCGCGAGATATGGGATTTTGAAGTTAAGGAATGGTTGAGAAACCATCAAAATTTTCGCAAGTCGGATACTCGAAACCAATAACTGGTATGGCTTAGGGGAAAAGTGCACACACCATTGTAATCGGGTGTGTTTCTACTTTCAGATGCAACAGGAATTTCTCGAGTTCGTCAATCCGTTTGCGAGATATGGGAGTTTGAAGTTAAGGAATGGTTGAGATACCATCAAAATTTTCGCAAGTCTGATACTCGAAACCAATAACTACAATAGCCTGGGGGAAAAATACACATACCATTGTAATCGGGAGAGTTTCTACTTTCAGATGCAACAGGAATTTCTCGAGTTCGTCAATCCGTTCGCGAGATATGGGAGTTTGTAATTAAGGAATGGTTGAGAAACCATCAAAATTTTCGCAAGTCTGATACTCGAAACCAATAACTGGAATGGCCTAGGGGAAAAGTACTCACACCGTTGTAATCGGGCGAGTTTGTGCTTTCAGATACAACAGGAATTTCTGGAGTTCGTCAATACCTTCGCGAGATATGGGAGCTTGAATTTAAGGAATGATAGAGAAACCACAAAATTTTCGCAAGTCTGATACTCGAAACCAATGACTACAATGGCCTAGGGGAAAAATACAAATACCGTTGTAATCGGGCGAGTTTCTACTTTCAGATGCAACAGGAATTTCTCGAGTTCGTCAATCCGTTCGCGAGATATGGGAGTTTGAAGTTAAGGAATGGTTGAGAAACCATCACAATTTTCGGAAGTCTGATACTCGAAACCAATAACCGGAATGGCCTAGGGAAAAACTACACACACCAATGTAATCGGGCGAATTTGTGCTTTCAGATGCAACAGGAATTTCTCGAGTTCGTCAATCCGTTCGCGAGATATGGGAGTTTGAAGTTAAGGAATGATTGAGAAACCACAAAATTTTCGCAAGTCTGATACTCGAAACCAATAACTACTACGGCCCAGGGCAAAAATACACATACCGTTGTAATTGGGCGAGTTTCTGCTTTCAGATGCAACAGGAATTTCTCGAGTTCGTCAATCCGTTCGCGAGATATGGGAGTTTGAAGTTAAGGAATGGTTGAGAGACCATCAGAATTTTCGGAAGTCTGATACTCGAAACCAATAACCGGAATGGCCTAGGGGGAAACTACACACACCATTGTAATCGGGCGAGTTTGTGCTTTAAGATGCAACAGGAATTTCTCGAGTTCGTCAATCCGTTCACGAGATATGGGAGTTTGAAGTTAAGGAATGGTTGAGAAACCATCATAATTTTCGCAAGTCTGATACTCGAAACCAATAACTACTATGGCTTAAGGCAAAAATACACATACCGTTGTAATCGGGCGAGATTCTGATTTCAGATGCAACAGGAATTTCTCGAGTTCGTCAATCCGTTCGCGAGATATGGGAGTTTGAAGTTAAGGAATGGTTGAGAAACCATCAAAATTTTCGGAAGTCTGATACTCGAAACCAATAACTGGAATGGCCTAGGGGAAAAGTACACATACCGTTGTAATCGGGCGAGTTTCTACTTTCAGATGCAACAGGAATTTCTCGAGTTCGTCAATCCGTTCGCGAGATATGGGAGTTTGAACTTAAGGAATGGTTGAGAAACCATCAAAATTTTCGCAAGTCTGATACTCGAAACCAATAACTACAGTGGCCTAGGGGAAAAATACACATACCGTTGTAATCGGGCGAGTTTCTGCTTTCAGATGGAATAGGAATGTCTCGAGTTCGTCCATCCGTTCGCGAGATATGGGAGTTTGAACTTAAGGAATGGTTGAGAAACAATTAAAATTTTCGCAAGTCTGATACTCGAAACCAATAACTGGAATGGCCTAGGGGAAAAGTACACACACCATTGTAATCGGGCGAGTTTCTGCTTTCAGATGCAACAGGAATTTCTCGAGTTCGTCAATCGGTTCGCAAGATATGGGAGTTTGAAGTTAAGGAATGGTTGAGAAACCATCAAAATTTTCGCAAGTCGGATACTCGAAACCAATAACTGGAATGGCTTAGGGGAAAAGTACACACACCATTGTAATCGGGTGAGTTTCTACTTTCAGATGCAACAGGAATTTCTCGAGTTCGTCAATCCGTTCGCGAGATATGGGAGTTTGAAGTTGAGGAATGGGTGAAAAACCATCAAAATTTTCGGAAGTCTGATACTCGAAACCAATAACTGGAATGGCCTAGGGGAAAAGTACACACACCATTGTAATCGGGCGAGTTTGTGCTTTCAGATGCAACAGGAATTTCTCGAGTTCGTCAATCCGTTCGCGAGATATGGGAGTTTGAAGTTAAGGAATGGTTGAGAAACCATCAAAATTTTCGCAAGTCTGATACTCGAAACCAATAACTACAGTGGCCTAGGGGAAAAATACACATACCGTTGTAATCGAGCGAGTTTCTGCTTTCAGATGGAATAGGAATGTCTCGAGTTCGTCCATCCGTTCGCGAGATATGGGAGTTTGAACTTAAGGAATGGTTGAGAAACAATTAAAATTTTCGCAAGTCTGGTACTCGAAACCAATAACTGGAATGGCCTAGGGGAAAAGTACACACACCATTGTAATCGGGCGAGTTTCCACTTTCAGATGCAACAGGAATTTCTCGAGTTCCTCATTCCGTTCGCGAGATATGGGAGTTTGAAGTTAAGGAATGGTTGAGAAACCATCAAAATTTTCGCAAGTCTGATACTCGAAACCAATAACTACAGTGGCCTAGGGGAAAAATACACATACCGTTGTAATCGGGCGAGTTTCTGCTTTCAGATGGAATAGGAATGTCTCGAGTTCGTCCATCCGTTCGCGAGATATGGGAGTTTGAATTGAAGGAATGGTTGAGAAACAATTAAAATTTTCGCAAGTCTGATACTCGAAACCAATAACTGGAATGGCCTAGGGGAAAAGTACACACACCATTGTAATCGGGCGAGTTTCTGCTTTCAGATGCAACAGGAATTTCTCGAGTTCGTCAATCGGTTCGCAAGATATGGGAGTTTGAAGTTAAGGAATGGTTGAGAAACCATCAAAATTTTCGCAAGTCGGATACTCGAAACCAATAACTGGAATGGCTTAGGGGAAAAGTACACACACCATTGTAAACGAGCGAGTTTCTGCTTTCAGATGGAATAGGAATGTCTCGAGTTCGTCCATCCGTTCGCGAGATATGGGAGTTTGAACTTAAGGAATGGTTGAGAAACAATTAAAATTTTCGCAAGTCTGATACTCGAAACCAATAACTACAGTGGCCTAGGGGAAAAATACAAATACCATTGTAATCGGGCGAGTTTGTGCTTTCAGATGCAACAGAAATTTCTCGAATTCGTCAATCCGTTCGCGAGATATGGGAGTTTGAAGTTAAGGAATGGTTGAGAAACCATCAAAATTTTCGCAAGTCTGATACTCGAAACCAATAACTACAGTGGCCTAGGGGAAAAATACACATACCGTTGTAATCGAGCGAGTTTCTGCTTTCAGATGGAATAGGAATGTCTCGAGTTCGTCCATCCGTTCGCGAGATATGGGAGTTTGAACTTAAGGAATGGTTGAGAAACCAACAAAAATTTCGCAAGTCTGATACTCGAAACCAATAACTGGAATGGCCTAGGGGAAAAGTACACACACCATTGTAGTCGGGCGAGTATCTGCTTTCAGATGCAACAGGAATTTCTCGAGTTCGGCAATCCGTTCGCGAGATATGGGAGTTTGAAGTTAAGGAATGGTTGAGAAACCATCGAAATTTTCGCAAGTCTGATGCTCGAAACCAATAACTACTATGGCCTAGAGCAAAAATACCCATACCGTTGTAATCGGGCGAGTTTCTGCTTTCAGATGCAACAGGAATTTCTCGAGTTCGTCAATCCGTTCGCGAGATATGGGAGTTTGAAGTTAAGGAATGGTTGAGAAACCACCAAAATTTTCGCAAGTCTGATACTCGAAACCAATAACTACAGTGGCCTAGGGGAAAAGTACACACACCATTGTAATCGGGCGAGTTTGTGCTTTCAGATGCAACAGGAATTTCTCGAGTTCGTCAATCCGTTCGCGAGATATGGGAGTTTGAAGTTAAGGAATGGTTGAGAAATCATCAAAATTTTCGCCAGTCTGATACTCGAAACCAATAACTGGAATGGCCTAGGGGAAAAGTACTCACACCGTTGTAAGCGGGCGAGTTTGTGCTTTCAGATACAACAGGAATATCTGGAGTACGTCAATTCCTTCGCGAGATATGGGAGCTTGAAGTTAAGGAATGATAGAGAAACCACAAAATTTTCGCAAGTCTGATACTCGAAACCAATGACTACAATGGCCTAGGGGAAAAATACACATACCGTTGTAATCGGGCGAGTTTCTACTTTCAGATGCAACAGGAATTTCTCGAGTTCGTCAATCCGTTCGCGAGATATGGGAGTTTGAAGTTAAGGAATGGTTGAGAAACCATCAAAATTTTCGGAAGTCTGATACTCGAAAAAAAATACCGGAATGGCCTAGGGAAAAACTACACACACCAATGTAATCGGCCGAATTTGTGCTTTCAGATGCAACAGGAATTTCTCGAGTTCGTCAATCCGTTCGCGAGATATGGGAGTTTGAAGTTAAGGAATGGTTGAGAAACCATCAAAATTTTCGCAAGTCTGATACTCGAAACCAATAACTACATTGGCCTAGGGGAAAAATACACATACCATTGTAATCGGGCGAGTTTCTGCTTTCAGATGGAATAGGAATGTCTCGAGTTCGTCAATCCGTTCGCGAGATATGGGAGTTTGAACTTAAGGAATGGTTGAGAAACCATCATAATTTTCGCAAGTCGGATACTCGAAACCAATAACTGGTATGGCTTAGGGGAAAAGTGCACACACCATTGTAATCGGGTGTGTTTCTACTTTCAGATGCAACAGGAATTTCTCGAGTTCGTCAATCCGTTTGCGAGATATGGGAGTTTGAAGTTAAGGAATGGTTGAGATACCATCAAAATTTTCGCAAGTCTGATACTCGAAACCAATAACTACAATGGCCTGGGGGAAAAATACACATACCATTGTAATCGGGAGAGTTTCTACTATCAGATGCAACAGGAATTTCTCGAGTTCGTCAATCCGTTCGCGAGATATGGGAGTTTGTAATTAAGGAATGGTTGAGAAACCATCAAAATTTTCGCAAGTCTGATACTCGAAACCAATAACTGGAATGGCCTAGGGGAAAAGTACTCACACCGTTGTAAGCGGGCGAGTTTGTGCTTTCAGATACAACAGGAATTTCTGGAGTTCGTCAATTCCTTCGCGAGATATGGGAGCTTGAAGTTAAGGAATGATAGAGAAACCACAAAATTTTCGCAAGTCTGATACTCGAAACCAATGACTACAATGGCCTAGGGGAAAAATACACATACCGTTGTAATCGGGCGAGTTTCTACTTTCAGATGCAACAGGAATTTCTCGAGTTCGTCAATCCGTTCGCGAGATATGGGAGTTTGAAGTTAAGGAATGGTTGAGAAACCATCAAAATTTTCGGAAATCTGATACTCGAAACCAATAACCGGAATGGCCTAGGGAAAAACTACACACACCAATGTAATCGGGCGAATTTGTGCTTTCAGATGCAACAGGAATTTCTCGAGTTCGTCAATCCGTTCGCGAGATATGGGAGTTTGAAGTTAAGGAATGGTTGAGAAACCATCAAAATTTTCGCAAGTCTGATACTCGAAACCAATGACTACAATGGCCTAGGGGAAAAATACACATACCGTTGTAATCGGGCGAGTTTCTACTTTCAGATGCAACAGGAATTTCTCGGGTTCGTCAATCCGTTCGCGAGATATGGGAGTTTGAAGTTAAGGAATGATTGAGAAACCACAAAATTTTCGCAAGTCTGATACTCGAAACCAATAACTACTACGGCCCAGGGCAAAAATACACATACCGTTGTAATCGGGCGAGTTTCTGCTTTCAGATGCAACAGGAATTTCTCGAGTTCGTCAATCCGTTCGCGAGATATGGGAGTTTGAAGTTAAGGAATGGTTGAGAAACCATCAAAATTTTCGGAAGTCTGATACTCGAAACCAATAACCGGAATGGCCTAGGGGGAAACTACACACACCATTGTAATCGGGCGAGTTTGTGCTTTAAGATGCAACAGGAATTTCTCGAGTTCGTCAATCCGTTCACGAGATATGGGAGTTTGAAGTTAAGGAGTGGTTGAGAAACCATCATAATTTTCGCAAGTCTGATACTCGAAACCAATAACTACTATGGCTTAAGGCAAAAATACACATACCCTTGTAATCGGGCGAGATTCTGATTTCAGATGCAACAGGAATTTCTCGAGTTCGTCAATCGGTTCGCGAGATATGGGAGTTTGAAGTTAAGGAATGGTTGAGATACCATCAAAATTTTCGGAAGTCTGATACTCGAAACCAATAACTGGAATGGCCTAGGGGAAAAGTACACATACCGTTGTAATCGAGCGAGTTTCTACTTTCAGGTGCAACAGGAATTTCTCGAGTTCGTCAATCCGTTCGCGAGATATGGGAGTTTGAACTTAAGGAATGGTTGAGAAACCATCAAAATTTTCGCAAGTCTGATACTCGAAACCAATAACTACAGTGGCCTAGGGGAAAAATACACATACCGTTGTAATCGGGCGAGTTTCTGCTTTCAGATGGAATAGGAATGTCTCGAGTTCGTCCATCCGTTCGCGAGATATGGGAGTTTGGACTTAAGGAATGGTTGAGAAACAATTAAAATTTTCGCAAGTCTGATACTCGAAACCAATAACTGGAATGGCCTAGGGGAAAAGTACACACACCATTGTAATCGGGCGAGTTTCTGCTTTCAGATGCAACAGGAATTTCTCGAGTTCGTCAATCGGTTCGCAAGATATGGGAGTTTGAAGTTAAGGAATGGTTGAGAAACCATCAAAATTTTCGCAAGTCGGATACTCGAAACCAATAACTGGAATGGCTTAGGGGAAAAGTACACACACCATTGTAATCGGGCGACTTTCTACTTTCAGATGCAACAGGAATTTCTCGAGTTCGTCAATCCGTTCGCGAGATATGGGAGTTTGAAGTTAAGGAATGGTTGAGAAACCATCAAAATTTTCGCAAGTCTGATACTCGAAACCAATAACTACAGTGGCCTAGGGGAAAAAAACACATACCATTGTAATCGGGCGAGTTTGTGCTTTCAGATGCAACAGAAATTTCTCGAATTCGTCAATCCGTTCGCGAGATATGGGAGTTTGAAGTTAAGGAATGGTTGAGAAACCATCAAAATTTTCGCAAGTCTGATACTCGAAACCAATAACTACAGTGGCCTAGGGGAAAAATACACAAACCATTGTAATCGGGCGAGTTTCTGCTTTCAGATGGAATAGGAATGTCTCGAGTTCGTCAATCCGTTCGCGAGATAAGGGAGTTTGAACTTAAGGAATGGTTGAGAAACAATTAAAATTTTCGCAAGTCTGATACTCGAAACCAATAACTGGAATGGCCTAGGGGAAAAGTACACATGCCGTTGTAATCGGGCGAGTTTCTACTTTCAGATGCAACAGGAATTTCTCGAGTTCGTCAATCCGTTCGCGAGATATGGGAGTTTGAAGTTAAGGAATGGTTGAGAAACCATCAAAATTTTCGCAAGTCTGATACTCGAAACCAATAACTACAGTGGCCTAGGGGAAAAATACACATACCGTTGTAATCGAGCGAGTTTCTGCTTTCAGATGGAATAGGAATGTCTCGAGTTCGTCCATCCGTTCGCGAGATATGGGAGTTTGAACTTAAGGAATGGTTGAGAAACAATTAAAATTTTCGCAAGTCTGATACTCGAAACCAATAACTGGAATGGCCTAGGGGAAAAGTACACACACCATTGTAATCGGGCGAGTTTCCACTTTCAGATGCAACAGGAATTTCTCGAGTTCCTCATTCCGTTCGCGAGATATGGGAGTTTGAAGTTAAGGAATGGTTGAGAAACCATCATAATTTTCGGAAGTCTGATACTCGAAACCAATAACCGGAATGGCCTAGGGGAAAACTACACACACCATTGTAATCGGGCGAGTTTGTGCTTTCAGATGGAACAGGAATTTCTCGAGTTCGTCAATCCGTTCGCGAGATATGGGAGTTTGAAGTTAAGGAATGGTTGAGAAACCATCAAAATTTTCGCAAGTCTAATACTCGAAACCAATGACTACAATGGCCTAGGGGAAAAATACACATACCGTTGTAATCGGGCGAGTTTCTACTTCCAGATGCAACAGGAATTTCTCGAGTTCGTCAATCCGTTCGCGAGATATGGGAGTTTGAAGTTAAGGAATGGTTGAAAAACCATAAAAATTTTCGAAAGTCTGATACTCGAAACCAATAACTACTATGGCCTAGAGCAAAAATACACATACCGATGTAATCGGGCGAGTTTCTGCTTTCAGATGCAACAGGAATTTCTCGAGATCGTCAATCCGTTCGCGAGATATGGGAGTTTGAAGTTAAGGAATGGTTGAGAAACCATCAAAAATTTCGCAAGTCTGATACTCGAAACCAATAACTGGAATGGCCTAGGGGAAAAGTACACACACCATTGTAATCGGGCGAGTTTCCACTTTCAGATGCAACAGGAATTTCTCGAGTTCGTCAATCCGTTCGCGAGATATGGGAGTTTGAAGTTAAGGAATGATTGAGAAACCACAAAATTTTCGCAAGTCTGATACTCGAAACCAATAACTACTACGGCCCAGGGCAAAAATACACATACCGTTGTAATCGGGCGAGTTTCTGCTTTCAGATGCAACAGGAATTTCTCGAGTTCGTCAATCCGTTCGCGAGATATGGGAGTTTGAAGTTAAGGAATGGTTGAGGAACCATCAAAATTTTCGGAAGTCTGATACTCGAGACCAATAACCGGAATGGCCTAGGGGAAAACTACACACACCATTGTAATCGGGCGAGTTTGTGCTTGCAGATGCAACAGGAATTTCTCGAGTTCGTTAATCCGTTCGCGAGATATGGGAGTTTGAAGTTAAGGAATGGTTGAGAAACCATCGAAATTTTCGCAAGTCTGATACTCGAAACCAATAACTACTATGGCCTAGAGCAAAAATACACATACCGTTGTAATCGGGCGAGTTTCTGCTTTCAGATGCAACAGGAATTTCTCGAGTTCGTCAATCCGTTCGCGAGATATGGGAGTTTGAAGTTAAGGAATGGTTGAGAAACCATCAAAATTTTCGGAAGTCTGATACTCGAAACCAATAACCGGAATGGCCTAGGGGGAAACTACACACACCATTGTAATCGGGCGAGTTTGTGCTTTAAGATGCAACAGGAATTTCTCGAGTTCGTCAATCCGTTCACGAGATATGGGAGTTTGAAGTTAAGGAATGGTTGAGAAACCATCATAATTTTCGCAAGTCTGATACTCGAAACCAATAACTACTATGGCTTAAGGCAAAAATACACATACCCTTGTAATCGGGCGAGATTCTGATTTCAGATGCAACAGGAATTTCTCGAGTTCGTCAATCGGTTCGCGAGATATGGGAGTTTGAAGTTAAGGAATGGTTGAGATACCATCAAAATTTTCGGAAGTCTGATACTCGAAACCAATAACTGGAATGGCCTAGGGGAAAAGTACACATACCGTTGTAATCGAGCGAGTTTCTACTTTCAGGTGCAACAGGAATTTCTCGAGTTCGTCAATCCGTTCGCGAGATATGGGAGTTTGAACTTAAGGAATGGTTGAGAAACCATCAAAATTTTCGCAAGTCTGATACTCGAAACCAATAACTACAGTGGCCTAGGGGAAAAATACACATACCGTTGTAATCGGGCGAGTTTCTGCTTTCAGATGGAATAGGAATGTCTCGAGTTCGTCCATCCGTTCGCGAGATATGGGAGTTTGGACTTAAGGAATGGTTGAGAAACAATTAAAATTTTCGCAAGTCTGATACTCGAAACCAATAACTGGAATGGCCTAGGGGAAAAGTACACACACCATTGTAATCGGGCGAGTTTCTGCTTTCAGATGCAACAGGAATTTCTCGAGTTCGTCAATCGGTTCGCAAGATATGGGAGTTTGAAGTTAAGGAATGGTTGAGAAACCATCAAAATTTTCGCAAGTCGGATACTCGAAACCAATAACTGGAATGGCTTAGGGGAAAAGTACACAGACCATTGTAATCGGGCGACTTTCTACTTTCAGATGCAACAGGAATTTCTCGAGTTCGTCAATCCGTTCGCGAGATATGGGAGTTTGAAGTTAAGGAATGGTTGAGAAACCATCACAATTTTCGCAAGTCTGATAGTCGAAACCAATAACTACTATGGCCTAGGGCAAAAATACACATACCGTTGTAATCGGGCGAGTTTCAACTTTCAGATGCAACAGGAATTCCTCGAGTTCGTCAATCCGTTCGCGAGATATGGGAGTATGATGTTAAGGACTGGTTGAGAAACCATTAAAATTTTCGCAAGTCTGGTACTCGAAACCAATAACTACTATGGCCCAGGCCAAAAATACACATACCGTTGTAATCGGGCGAGTTTCTGCTTTCAGATGCAACAGGAATTTCTCGAGTTCGTCAATCCGTTCGCAAGATATGGGAGTTTGAAGTTAAGGAGTGGTTGAGAAACCATTAAAATTTTCGCAAGTCTGATACTCGAAACCAATAACTGGAATGGCCTAGGGGAAAAGTACACACACCTTTGTAATCGGGCGAGTTTCCACTTTCAGATGCAACAGGAATTGCTCGAGTTCCTCATTCCGTTCGCGAGATATGGGAGTTTGAAGTTAAGGAATGGTTGAGAAACCATCACAATTTTCGCAAGTCTGATAGTCGAAACCAATAACTACTATGGCCTAGGGCAAAAATACACATACCGTTGAAATCGGGCGAGTTTCTACTTTCAGATGCAACAGGAATTTCTCGAGTTCGTCAATCCGTTCGCGAGATATGGGAGTTTGAAGTTAAGGAATGGTTGAGAAACCATTAAAATTTTCGCAAGTCTGGTACTCGAAACCAATAACTACTATGGCTTAAGGCAAAAATACACATACCGTTGTAATCGGACGAGTTTCTGCTTTCAGATGGAATAGGAATTTCTCGAGATCGTCAATCCGTTCGCGAGATATGGGAGTTTGAAGTTAAGGAATGGTTGAGAAACCATCAAAATTTTCGCAAGTCTGGTACTCGAAACCAATAACTACAGTGGCCTAGGGGAAAAATACACATACCGTTGTAATCGGGCGAGTTTCTGCTTTCACATGGAATAGGAATGTCTCGAGTTCGTCCATCCGTTCGCGAGATATGGGAGTTTGAACTTAAGGAATGGTTGAGAAACAATTAAAATTATCGCAAGTCTGATACTCGAAACCAATAACAGGAATGGCCTAGGGGAAAAGTACACACACCATTGTAATCGGGCGAGTTTCCACTTTCAGACGCAACAGGAATTTCTCGAGTTCCTCATTCCGTTCGCGAGATATGGGAATTTGAAGTTAAGGAATGGTTGAGAAACCATCATAATTTTCACAAGTCCGATACTCGAAACCAATAACTACTATGGCCTAGGGCAAAAATACACATACCGTTGTAATCGGACGAGTTTCTGCTTTCAGATGCAACAGGAATTTCTCGAGTTCGTCAAACCGTTCGCGAGATATGGAAGTTTGAAGTTAAGGAATGGTTGAGAAACCATTAAAGTTTTCGCAAGTCTGATACTCGAAACCAATAACTACTATGGCCCAGGGCAAAAATACACATAGCGTTGTAATCGGGCGAGTTTCTGCTTTCAGATGCAACAGGAATTTCTCGAGTTCGTCAATCCGTTCGCGAGATATGGGAGTTTGAACTTAAGGAATGGTTAAGAAACCATTAAAATTTTCGCAAGTCTGATACTCGAAACCAATAACTGGAATGGCCTAGAGGAAAAGTACACACACCATTGTAATCGGGCGAGTTTCCACTTTCAGATGCAACAGGAATTTCTCGAGTTCCTCATTCTGTTCGCGAGGTATGGGAGTTTGAAGTTAAGGAATGGTTGAGAAACCATCATAATTTTCGCAAGTCTGATACTCGAAACCAATAACTACTATGGCCTAGGGCAAAAATACACATACCGTTGTAATCGGGCGAGATTCTGCTTTCAGATGCAACAGGAATTTCTCGAGTTCGTCAATCCGTTCGCGAGATATGGGAGTTTGAAGTTAAGGAATGGTTGCGAAACCATCAAAATTTTCGCAAGTCTGATACTCGAAACCAATAACTACAGTGGCCTAGGGGAAAAATACACATACCGTTGTAATCGGGCGAGTTTCTGCTTTCAGATGGAATAGGAATGTCTCGAGTTCGTCCATCCGTTCGCGAGATATGGGAGTTTGAACTTAAGGAATGGTTGAGAAACAATTAAAATTTTCGCAAGTCTGATACTCGAAACCAATAACTGGAATGGCCTAGGGGAAAAGTACACACACCATTGTAATCGGGCGAGTTTCCACTTTCAGATGCAACAGGAATTTCTCGAGTTCCTCATTCCGTTCGCGAGATATGGGAGTTTGAAGTTAAGGAATGGTTGAGAAACCATCATAATTTTCGCAAGTCCGATACTCGAAACCAATAACTACTATGGCCTAGCGCAAAAATACACATGCCGTTGTAGTCGGGCGAGATTCTGCTTTCAGATGCAACAGGAATTTCTCGAGTTCGTCAATCCGTTCCCGAAATATGGGAGTTTGAAGCTAAGGAATGGTTGAGAAACCATTAAAATTTTCGCAAGTCTGATACTCGAAACCAATAACTACTATGGCCCAGGGCAAAAATACACATACCGTTGTAATCGGGCGAGTTTCTGCTTTCAGATGCAACAGGAATTTCTCGAGTTCGTCAATCCGTTCGCAAGATATGGGAGTTTGAAGTTAAGGAATGGTTGAGAAACCATCAAAATTTTCGCAAGTCTGATACTCGAAACCAATAACTGGAATGGCCTAGGGGAAAAGTACACACACCATTGTAATCGGGCGAGTTTGTGCTTTCAGATGCAACAGGAATTTCTCGAGATCGTCAATCCGTTCGCGAGATATGGGAGTTTGAAGTTAAGGAATGGTTGAGAAACCATCAAAAATTTCGCAAGTCTGATACTCGAAACCAATAACTGGAATGGCCTAGGGGAAAACTACACACACCATTGTAATCGGGCGAGTATCTGCTTTCAGATGCAACAGGAATTTCTCGAGTTCGGCAATCCGTTCGCGACATATGGGAGTTTGAAGTTAAGGAATGGTTGAGAAACCATCGAAATTTTCGCAAGTCTGATACTCGAAACCAATAACTACTATGGCCTAGAGCAAAAATACACATACCGTAGTAATCGAGCGAGTTTCTGCTTTCAGATGGAATAGGAATGTCTCGAGTTCGTCCATCCGTTCGCGAGATATGGGAGTTTGAACTTAAGGAATGGTTGAGAAACAATTAAAATTTTCGCAAGTCTGATACTCGAAACCAATAACTGGAATGGCCTAGGGGAAAAGTACACACACCATTGTAATCGGGCGAGTTTCCACTTTCAGATGCAACAGGAATTTCTCGAGTTCCTCATTCCGTTCGCGAGATATGGGAGTTTGAAGTTAAGGAATGGTTGAGAAACCATCAAAATTTTCGCAAGTCTGATACTCGAAACCAATAACTACAGTGGCCTAGGGGAAAAATACACATACCATTGTAATCGGGCGAGTTTCTGCTTTCAGATGGAATAGGAATGTCTCGAGTTCGTCAATCCGTTCGCGAGATATGGGAGTTTGAACTTAAGGAATGGTTGAGAAACAATTAAAATTTTCGCAAGTCTGATACTCGAAACCAATAACTGGAATGGCCTAGGGGAAAAATACACATACCGTTGTAATCGGGCGAGTTTCTACTTTCAGATGTAACAGGAATTTCTCGAGTTCGTCAATCCGTTCGCGAGATATGGGAGTTTGAAGTTAAGGAATGGTTGAAAAACCATAAAAATTTTCGAAAGTCTGATACTCGAAACCAATAACTACTATGGCCTAGAGCAAAAATACACATACCGATGTAATCGGGCGAGTTTCTGCTTTCAGATGCAACAGGAATTTCTCGAGATCGTCAATCCGTTCGCGAGATATGGGAGTTTGAAGTTAAGGAATGGTTGAGAAACCATCAAAAATTTCGCAAGTCTGATACTCGAAACCAATAACTGGAATGGCCTAGGGGAAAACTACACACACCATTGTAATCGGGCGAGTATCTGCTTTCAGATGCAACAGGAATTTCTCGAGTTCGGCAATCCGTTCGCGACATATGGGAGTTTGAAGTTAAGGAATGGTTGAGAAACCATCGAAATTTTCGCAAGTCTGATACTCGAAACCAATAACTACTATGGCCTAGAGCAAAAATACACATACCGTAGTAATCGGGCGAGTTTCTGCTTTCAGATGCAACAGGAATTTCTCGAGTTCGTCAATCCGTTCGCGAGATATGGGAGTTTGAAGTTAAGGAATGGTTGAGAAACCATCAAAAATTTCGCAAGTCTGATACTCGAAACCAATAACTGGAATGGCCTAGGGGAAAACTACACACACCATTGTAATCGGGCGAGTATCTGCTTTCAGATGCAACAGGAATTTCTCGAGTTCGGCAATCCGTTCGCGACATATGGGAGTTTGAAGTTAAGGAATGGTTGAGAAACCATCGAAATTTTCGCAAGTCTGATACTCGAAACCAATAACTACTATGGCCTAGAGCAAAAATACACATACCATAGTAATCGGGCGAGTTTCTGCTTTCAGATGCAACAGGAATTTCTCGAGTTCGTCAATTCGTTCGCGAGATATGGGAGTTTGAATTTAAGGAATGGTTGAGAAACCATCAAAATTTTCGGAAGTCTGATACTCGAAACCAATAACCGGAATGGCCTAGGCGAAAACTACACACACCATTGTAATCGGGCGAGTTTGTGCTTTAAGATGCAACAGGAATTTCTCGAGTTCGTCAATCCGTTCGCGAAATATGGGAGTTTGAAGCTAAGGAATGGTTGAGAAACCATTAAAATTTTCGCAAGTCTGATACTCGAAACCAATAACTACTATGGCCCAGGGCAAAAATACACATACCGTTGTAATCGGGCGAGTTTCTGCTTTCAGATGCAATAGGAATTTCTCGAGTTCGTCAATCCGTTCGCAAGATATGGGAGTTTGAAGTTAAGGAATGGTTGAGAAACCATCAAAATTTTCGCAAGTCTGATACTCGAAACCAATAACTGGAATGGCCTAGGGGAAAAGTACACACACCATTGTAATCGGGCGAGTTTGTGCTTTCAGATGCAACAGGAATTACTCGAGTTCGTCAATCCGTTCGCGAGATATGGGAGTTTGAAGTTGAGGAATGGGTGAAAAACCATCAAAATTTTCGGAAGTCTGATACTCGAAACCAATAACTGGAATGGCTTAGGGGAAAAGTACACACACCATTGTAATCGGGCGAGTTCGTGCTTTCAGATGCAACAGGAATTTCTCGAGTTCGTCAGTCCGTTCGCGAGATATGGGAGTTTGAAGTTAAGGAATGGTTGAGAAACCATCAAAATTTTCGCAAGTCTGATACTCGAAACCAATAACTACAGTGGCCTAGGGGAAAAATACACATACCATTGTAATCGGACGAGTTTCTGCTTTCAGATGGAATAGGAATGTCTCGAGTTCGTCAATCCCTTCGCGAGATATGGGAGTTTGAACTTAAGGAATGGTTGAGAAACAATTAAAATTTTCGCAAGTCTGATACTCGAAACCAATAACTGGAATGGCCTAGGGGAAAAGTACACACACCATTGTAATCGGGCGAGTTCCCTCTTTCAGATGCAACAGGAATTTCTCGAGTTCCTCATTCCGTTCGCGAGATATGGGAGTTTGAAGTTAAGGAATGGTTGAGAAACCATCATAATTTTCGCAAGTCCGATACTCGAAACCAATAACTACTATGGCCTAGGGCAAAAATACACATACCGTTGTAATCGGGCGAGTTTCTACTTTCAGATGCAACAGGAATTTCTCGAGTTCGTCAATCCGTTCGCGAGATATGGGAGTTTGAAGTTAAGGAATGGTTGAGAAACCATTAAAATTTTCGCAAGTCTGGTACTCGAAACCAATAACTACTATGGCCCAGGGCAAAAATACACATACCGTTGTAATCGGGCGAGTTTCTGCTTTCAGATGCAACAGGAATTTCTCGAGTTCGTCAATCCGTTCGCGAGATATGGGAGTTTGAAGTTAAGGAATGGTTGAGAAACCATCATAATTTTCGCAAGTCTGATACTCGAAACCAATAACTACTATGGCTTAAGGCAAAAATACACATACCGTTGTAATCGGGCGAGTTTCTACTTTCAGATGCAACAGGAATTTCTCGAGTTCGTCAATCCGTTCGCGAGATATGGGAGTTTGAAGTTGAGGAATGGTTGAAAAACCATCAAAATTTTCGCAAGTACTGAAACTCGAAACCAATAACTACTATGGCCTAGGGCAAAAATACACATACCGTTGTAATCGGGCGAGATTCTGATTTCAGATGCAACAGGAATTTCTCGAGTTCGTCAATCCGTTCGCGAGATATGGGAGTTTGAAGTTTAGGAATGGTTGAGAAACCATCAAAATTTTCGGAAGTCTGATACTCGAAACCAATAACTGGAATGGCCTAGGGGAAAAGTACACATACCGTTGTAATCGGGCGAGTTTCTACTTTCAGATGCAACAGGAATTTCTCGAGTTCGTCAATCCGTTCGCGAGATATGGGAGTTTGAAGTTAAGGAATGGTTGAGAAACCATCAAAATTTTCGCAAGTCTAATACTCGAAACCAATGACTACAATGGCCTAGGGGAAAAATACACATACCGTTGTAATCGGGCGAGTTTCTACTTTCAGATGCAACAGGAATTTCTCGAGTTCGTCAATCCGTTCGCGAGATATGGGAGTTTGAAGTTAAGGAATGGTTGAAAAACCATAAAAATTTTCGAAAGTCTGATACTCGAAACCAATAACTGGAATGGCCTAGGGGAAAACTACACACACCATTGTAATCGGGCGAGTATCTGCTTTCAGATGCAACAGGAATTTCTCGAGTTCGGCAATTCGTTCGCGACATATGGGAGTTTGAAGTTAAGGAATGGTTGAGAAACCATCGAAATTTTCGCAAGTCTGATACTCGAAACCAGTAACTACTATGGCCTAGGGCAAAAATACACATACCGTTGTTATCGGGCGAGATTCTACTTTCAGATGCAACAGGAATTTCTCGAGTTCGTCAATACGTTCGCGAGATATGGGATCTGAAGTTAAGGAATGGTTGAGAAACCATTAAAATTTTCGCAAGTCTGATACTCGAAACCAATAACTACTATGGCCCAGGGCAAAAATACACATACCGTTGTATTCGGGCGAGTTTCTGCTTTCAGATGGAATAGGAATTTCTCTAGTTCGTCAATCCGTTCGCGAGATATGGGAGTTTGAACTTAAGGAATGGTTGAGAAACCATTAAAATTTTCGCAAGTCTGATACTCGAAACCAATAACTGGAATGGCATAGGGGAAAAGTACACACACCATTGTAATCGGGCGAAATTCCACTTTCAGATGCAACAGGAATTTCTCGAGTTCCTCATTCCGTTCGCGAGATATGGGAGTTTGAAGTTAAGGAATGGTTGAGAAACCATCATAATTTTCGCAAGCCTGATACTCGAAACCAGTAATTACTATGGCCTAGGGCAAAAATACACATACCGTTGTAATCGAGCGAGTTTCTACTTTCAGATGCAACAGGAATTTCTCTAGTTCGTCAATCCGTTCGCGAGATATGGGAGTTTGAACTTAAGGAATGGTTGAGAAACCATTAAAATTTTCGCAATTCTGATACTCGAAACCAATAACTGGAATGGCATAGGGGAAAAGTACACACACCATTGTAATCGGGCGAGTTTCCACTTTCAGATGCAACAGGAAATTCTCGAGTTCCTCATTCCGTTCGCGAGATATGGGAGTTTGAAGTTAAGGAATGGTTGAGAAACCATCATAATTTTCGCAAGTCTGATACTCGAAACCAATAACTACTATGGCCTAGGGCAAAAATACACATACCGTTGTAATCAAGCGAGTTTCTGCTTTCAGATGCAACAGGAATTTCTCGAGTTCGTCAATCCGTTCGCGAGATATGGGAGTTTGAAGTTAAGGAATGGTTGACAAACCATCATAATTTTCGCAAGTCTGATACTCGAAACCAATAACTACTATGGCTTAAGGCAAAAATACACATACCGTTGTAATCGGGCGAGTTTCTACTTTCAGATGCAACAGGAATTTCTCGAGTTCGTCAATCCGTTCGCGAGATATGGGAGTTTGAAGTTGAGGAATGGTTGAAAAACCATCAAAATTTTCGCAAGTACTGACACTCGAAACCAATAACTACTATGGCCTAGGGCAAAGATACACATACCGTTGCAATCGGGCGAGATTCTGATTTCAGATGCAACAGGAATTTCTCGAGTTCGTCAATCCGTTCGCGAGATATGCGAGTTTGAAGTTAAGGAATGGTTGAGAAACCATCAAAATTTTCGGAAGTCTGATACTCGAAACCAATAACTGGAATGGCCTAGGGGAAAAGTACACATACCGTTGTAATCGGGCGAGTTTCTACTTTCAGATGCAACAGGAATTTCTCGAGTTCGTCAATCCGTTCGCGAGATATGGGAGATTGAAGTTAAGGAATGGTTGAGAAACCATCAAAATTTTCGCAAGTCTGATACTCGAAACCAATAACTACAGTGGCCTAGGGGAAAAATACACATACCGTTGTAATCGGGCGAGTTTCTGCTTTCAGATGGAATAGGAATATCTCGAGTTCGTCCATCCGTTCGCGAGATATGGGAGTTTGAACTTAAGGAATGGTTGAGAAACAATTAAAATTTTCGCAAGTCTGATACTCGAAACCAATAACTGGAATGGCCTAGGGGAAAAGTACACACACCATTGTAATCGGGCGAGTTTCTGCTTTCAGATGCAACAGGAATTTCTCGAGTTCGTCAATCCGTTCGCAAGATATGGGAGTTTGAAGTTAAGGAATGGTTGAGAAACCATCAAAATTTTCGCAAGTCGGATACTCGAAACCAATATCTGGAATGGCTTAGGGGAAAAGTACACACACCATTGTAATCGGGTGAGTTTCTACTTTCAGATGCAACAGGAATTTCTCGAGTTCGTCAATCCGTTCGCGAGATATGGGAGTTTGAAGTTGAGGAATGGGTGAAAAACCATCAAAATTTTCGGAAGTCTGATACTCGAAACCAATAACTGGAATGGCCTAGGGGAAAAGTACACACACCATTGTAATCGGGCGAGTTTGTGCTTTCAGATGCAACAGGAATTTCTCGAGTTCGTCAATCCGTTCGCGAGATATGGGAGTTTGAAGTTAAGGAATGGTTGAGAAACCATCAAAATTTTCGCAAGTCTGATACTCGAAACCAATAACTACAGTGGCCTAGGGGAAAAGTACACACACCATTGTAATCGGGCGAGTTTGTGCTTTCAGATGCAACAGGAATTTCTCGAGTTCGTCAATCCGTTCGCGAGATATGGGAGATTGAAGTTAAGGAATGGTTGAGAAACCATCAAAATTTTCGCAAGTCTGATACTCGAAACCAATAACTACAGTGGCCTAGGGGAAAAATACACATACCGTTGTAATCGGGCGAGTTTCTGCTTTCAGATGGAATAGGAATATCTCGAGTTCGTCCATCCGTTCGCGAGATATGGGAGTTTGAACTTAAGGAATGGTTGAGAAACAATTAAAATTTTCGCAAGTCTGATACTCGAAACCAATAACTGGAATGGCCTAGGGGAAAAGTACACACACCATTGTAATCGGGCGAGTTTCTGCTTTCAGATGCAACAGGAATTTCTCGAGTTCGTCAATCCGTTCGCAAGATATGGGAGTTTGAAGTTAAGGAGTGGTTGAGAAACCATTAAAATTTTCGCAATTCTGATACTCGAAACCAATAACTGGAATGGCATAGGGGAAAAGTACACACACCATTGTAATCGGGCGAGTTTCCACTTTCAGATGCAACAGGAAATTCTCGAGTTCCTCATTCCGTTCGCGAGATATGGGAGTTTGAAGTTAAGGAATGGTTGAGAAACCATCATAATTTTCGCAAGTCTGATACTCGAAACCAATAACTACTATGGCCTAGGGCAAAAATACACATACCGTTGTAATCAAGCGAGTTTCTGCTTTCAGATGCAACAGGAATTTCTCGAGTTCGTCAATCCGTTCGCGAGATATGGGAGTTTGAAGTTAAGGAATGGTTGAGAAACCATCATAATTTTCGCAAGTCTGATACTCGAAACCAATAACTACTATGGCTTAAGGCAAAAATACACATACCGTTGTAATCGGGCGAGTTTCTACTTTCAGATGCAACAGGAATTTCTCGAGTTCGTCAATCCGTTCGCGAGATATGGGAGTTTGAAGTTGAGGAATGGTTGAAAAACCATCAAAATTTTCGCAAGTACTGACACTCGAAACCAATAACTACTATGGCCTAGGGCAAAGATACACATACCGTTGCAATCGGGCGAGATTCTGATTTCAGATGCAACAGGAATTTCTCGAGTTCGTCAATCCGTTCGCGAGATATGCGAGTTTGAAGTTAAGGAATGGTTGAGAAACCATCAAAATTTTCGGAAGTCTGATACTCGAAACCAATAACTGGAATGGCCTAGGGGAAAAGTACACATACCGTTGTAATCGGGCGAGTTTCTACTTTCAGATGCAACAGGAATTTCTCGAGTTCGTCAATCCGTTCGCGAGATATGGGAGATTGAAGTTAAGGAATGGTTGAGAAACCATCAAAATTTTCGCAAGTCTGATACTCGAAACCAATAACTACAGTGGCCTAGGGGAAAAATACACATACCGTTGTAATTGGGCGAGTTTCTGCTTTCAGATGGAATAGGAATGTCTCGAGTTCGTCCATCCGTTCGCGAGATATGGGAGTTTGAACTTAAGGAATGGTTGAGAAACAATTAAAATTTTCGCAAGTCTGATACTCGAAACCAATAACTACAGTGGCCTAGGGGAAAAATACACATACCGTTGTAATCGGGCGAGTTTCTGCTTTCAGATGGAATAGGAATGTCTCGAGTTCGTCCATCCGTTCGCGAGATATGGGAGTTTGAACTTAAGGAATGGTTGAGAAACAATTAAAATTTTCGCAAGTCTGATACTCGAAACCAATAACTGGAGTGGCCTAGGGGAAAAGTACACACACCATTGTAATCGGGCGAGTTTCTGCTTTCAGATGCAACAGGAATTTCTCGAGTTCGTCAATCCGTTCGCAAGATATGGGAGTTTGAAGTTAAGGAATGGTTGAGAAACCATTAAAATTTTCGCAAGTCTGGTACTCGAAACCAATAACTACTATGGCTTAAGGCAAAAATACACATACCGTTGTAATCGGACGAGTTTCTGCTTTCAGATGGAATAGGAATTTCTCGAGTTCGTCAATCCGTTCGCGAGATATGGGAGTTTGAAGTTAAGGAATGGTTGAGAAACCATCAAAATTTTCGCAAGTCTGATACACGAAACCAATAACTACAGTGGCCTAGGGGAAAAATACACATACCGTTGTAATCGAGCGAGTTTCTACTTTCAGATGCAACAGGAATTTCTCTAGTTCGTCAATCCGTTCGCGAGATATGGGAGTTTGAACTTAAGGAATGGTTGAGAAACCATTAAAATTTTCGCAACTCTGATACTCGAAACCAATAACTGGAATGGCATAGGGGAAAAGTACACACACCATTGTAATCGGGCGAGTTTCCACTTTCAGATGCAACAGGAAATTCTCGAGTTCCTCATTCCGTTCGCGAGATATGGGAGTTTGAAGTTAAGGAATGGTTGAGAAACCATCATAATTTTCGCAAGTCTGATACTCGAAACCAATAACTACTATGGCCTAGGGCAAAAATACACATACCGTTGTAATCAAGCGAGTTTCTGCTTTCAGATGCAACAGGAATTTCTCGAGTTCGTCAATCCGTTCGCGAGATATGGGAGTTTGAAGTTAAGGAATGGTTGAGAAACCATCATAATTTTCGCAAGTCTGATACTCGAAACCAATAACTACTATGGCTTAAGGCAAAAATACACATACCGTTGTAATCGGGCGAGTTTCTACTTTCAGATGCAACAGGAATTTCTCGAGTTCGTCAATCCGTTCGCGAGATATGGGAGTTTGAAGTTGAGGAATGGTTGAAAAACCATCAAAATTTTCGCAAGTACTGACACTCGAAACCAATAACTACTATGGCCTAGGGCAAAGATACACATACCGTTGCAATCGGGCGAGATTCTGATTTCAGATGCAACAGGAATTTCTCGAGTTCGTCAATCCGTTCGCGAGATATGCGAGTTTGAAGTTAAGGAATGGTTGAGAAACCATCAAAATTTTCGGAAGTCTGATACTCGAAACCAATAACTGGAATGGCCTAGGGGAAAAGTACACATACCGTTGTAATCGGGCGAGTTTCTACTTTCAGATGCAACAGGAATTTCTCGAGTTCGTCAATCCGTTCGCGAGATATGGGAGATTGAAGTTAAGGAATGGTTGAGAAACCATCAAAATTTTCGCAAGTCTGATACTCGAAACCAATAACTACAGTGGCCTAGGGGAAAAATACACATACCGTTGTAATCGGGCGAGTTTCTGCTTTCAGATGGAATAGGAATATCTCGAGTTCGTCCATCCGTTCGCGAGATATGGGAGTTTGAACTTAAGGAATGGTTGAGAAACAATTAAAATTTTCGCAAGTCTGATACTCGAAACCAATAACTGGAATGGCCTAGGGGAAAAGTACACACACCATTGTAATCGGGCGAGTTTCTGCTTTCAGATGCAACAGGAATTTCTCGAGTTCGTCAATCCGTTCGCAAGATATGGGAGTTTGAAGTTAAGGAATGGTTGAGAAACCATCAAAATTTTCGCAAGTCGGATACTCGAAACCAATATCTGGAATGGCTTAGGGGAAAAGTACACACACCATTGTAATCGGGTGAGTTTCTACTTTCAGATGCAACAGGAATTTCTCGAGTTCGTCAATCCGTTCGCGAGATATGGGAGTTTGAAGTTGAGGAATGGGTGAAAAACCATCAAAATTTTCGGAAGTCTGATACTCGAAACCAATAACTGGAATGGCCTAGGGGAAAAGTACACACACCATTGTAATCGGGCGAGTTTGTGCTTTCAGATGCAACAGGAATTTCTCGAGTTCGTCAATCCGTTCGCGAGATATGGGAGTTTGAAGTTAAGGAATGGTTGAGAAACCATCAAAATTTTCGCAAGTCTGATACTCGAAACCAATAACTACAGTGGCCTAGGGGAAAAGTACACACACCATTGTAATCGGGCGAGTTTGTGCTTTCAGATGCAACAGGAATTTCTCGAGTTCGTCAATCCGTTCGCGAGATATGGGAGATTGAAGTTAAGGAATGGTTGAGAAACCATCAAAATTTTCGCAAGTCTGATACTCGAAACCAATAACTACAGTGGCCTAGGGGAAAAATACACATACCGTTGTAATCGGGCGAGTTTCTGCTTTCAGATGGAATAGGAATATCTCGAGTTCGTCCATCCGTTCGCGAGATATGGGAGTTTGAACTTAAGGAATGGTTGAGAAACAATTAAAATTTTCGCAAGTCTGATACTCGAAACCAATAACTGGAATGGCCTAGGGGAAAAGTACACACACCATTGTAATCGGGCGAGTTTCTGCTTTCAGATGCAACAGGAATTTCTCGAGTTCGTCAATCCGTTCGCAAGATATGGGAGTTTGAAGTTAAGGAATGGTTGAGAAACCATCAAAATTTTCGCAAGTCGGATACTCGAAACCAATATCTGGAATGGCTTAGGGGAAAAGTACACACACCATTGTAATCGGGTGAGTTTCTACTTTCAGATGCAACAGGAATTTCTCGAGTTCGTCAATCCGTTCGCGAGATATGGGAGTTTGAAGTTGAGGAATGGGTGAAAAACCATCAAAATTTTCGGAAGTCTGATACTCGAAACCAATAACTGGAATGGCCTAGGGGAAAAGTACACACACCATTGTAATCGGGCGAGTTTGTGCTTTCAGATGCAACAGGAATTTCTCGAGTTCGTCAATCCGTTCGCGAGATATGGGAGTTTGAAGTTAAGGAATGGTTGAGAAACCATCAAAATTTTCGCAAGTCTGATACTCGAAACCAATAACTGGAATGGCCTAGGGGAAAAGTACACACACCATTGTAATCGGGCGAGTTCCCTCTTTCAGATGCAACAGGAATTTCTCGAGTTCGTCAATCCGTTCTCGAGATATGGGAGTTTGAAGTTAAGGAATGGTTGAGAAACCATCAAAATTTTCGCAAGTCGGATACTCGAAACCAATAACTGGAATGGCTTAGGGGAAAAGTACACACACCATTGTAATCGGGTGAGTTTCTACTTTCAGATGCAACAGGAATTTCTCGAGTTCGTCAATCCGTTCGCGAGATATGGGAGTTTGAAGTTGAGGAATGGGTGAAGAACCATCAAAATTTTCGGAAGTCTGATACTCGATACCAATAACTGGAATGGCCTAGGGGAAAAGTACACACACCATTGTAATCGGACGAGTTCCCTCTTTCAGATGCAACAGGAATTTCACGAGTTCCTCATTCCGTTCGCGAGATATGGGAGTTTGAACTTAAGGAATGGTTGAGAAACCATTAAAATTTTCGCAAGTCTGATACTCGAAACCAATAACTGGAATGGCATAGGGGAACAGTACACACACCATTGTAATCGGGCGAGTTTCTGCTTTCAAATGCAACAGGAATTTCTCGAGTTCGGTAATCCGTTCGCGAGATATGGGAGTTTGAAGTTAAGGAATGGTTGAGAAACCATCAAAATTTTCGCAAGTCTGATACTCGAAACCAATAACTACTATGGCCCAGGGCAAAAATACACATACCGTTGTAATCGGGCGAGTTTCTGCTTTCAGATGCAATAGGAATTTCTCGAGTTCGTCAATCCGTTCGCGATATATGGGAGTTTGAAGTTAAGGAATGGTTGAGAATCCATCATAATTTCCGCAAATCTGATACTCGAAACCAATAACTACTATGGCCAGGGGCAAAAATACACATACCGTTGTATTCGGGCGAGTTTCTGCTTTCAGATGCAACACGAATTCCTCGAATTCGTCAATCCGTTCGCGAGATATGGGAGTTTGAAGTTAAGGAATGGTTGAGAAACCATCAAAATTTTCGCAAGTCTGATACTCGAAACCAATAACTGGAATGGCCTAGGGGAAAAGTACACACACCATTGTAATCGGGCGAGTTTCTGCTTTCAGATGCAACAGGAATTTCTCGAGTTCGGCAATCCGTTCGCGAGATATGGGAGTTTGAAGTTAAGGAATGGTTGTGAAACCATCAAAATGTTCGCAAGTCTGATACTCGAAACCAATATCTACTATGGCCTAAGGCAAAAATACACGTACCGTTGTAATCGGGCGAGTTTCTACTTTCAGATGCAACAGGAATTTCTCGAGTTCCTCAATCCGTTCGCGAGATATGGGAGTTTGAAGTTAAGGAATGGTTGAGAAACCATTAAAATTTTCGCAAGTCTGGTACTCGAAACCAATAACTACTATGGCTTAAGGCAAAAATACACATACCGTTGTAATCGGACGAGTTTCTGCTTTCAGATGGAATAGGAATTTCTCGAGTTCGTCAATCCGTTCGCGAGATATGGGAGTTTGAAGTTAAGGAATGGTTGAGAAACCATCAAAATTTTCGCAAGTCTGATACTCGAAACCAATAACTGGAATGGCTTAGGGGAAAAGTACACACACCATTGTAATCGGGCGAGTTTCTACTTTCAGATGCAACAGGAATTTCTCGAGTTCGTCAATCCGTTCGCGAGATATGGGAGTTTGAAGTTAAGGAATGGTTGAGAAACCATTAAAATTTTCGCAAGTCTGATACTCGAAACCAATAACTACTATGGCCCAGGGCAAAAATACACATACCGTTGTAATCGGGCGAGTTTCTGCTTTCAGATGGAATAGGAATTTCTCGAGTTCGTCAATCCGTTCGCGAGATATGGGAGTTTGAACTTAAGGAATGGTTGAGAAACCATTAAAATTTTCGCAAGTCTGATACTCGAAACCAATAACTGGAATGGCCTAGGGGAACAGTAAACACACCATTGTAATCGGGCGAGTTTCTGCTTTCAGATGCAACAGGAATTTCTCGAGTTCGGCAATCCGTTCGCGAGATATGGGAGTTTGAAGTTAAGGAATGGTTGAGAAACCATCAAAATGTTCGCAAGTCTGATACTCGAAACCAATAACTACTATGGCCTAAGGCAAAAATACACATACCGTTGTAATCGGGCGAGTTTCTGCTTTCAGATGCAACAGGAATTTCTCGAGTTCGGCAATCCGTTCGCGAGATATGGGAGTTTGAAGTTAAGGAATGGTTGTGAAACCATCAAAATGTTCGCAAGTCTGATACTCGAAACCAATAACTACTATGGCCTAAGGCAAAAATACACGTACCGTTGTAATCGGGCGTGTTTCTGCTTTCAGATGGAATAGGAATTTCTCGAGTTCGTCAATCGGTTCGCGAGATATGGGAGTTTGAACTTATGGAATGGTTGAGAAACCATCATAATTTCCGCAAGTCTGATACTCGAAACCAATAACTACTATGGCCTGGGGCAAAAATACACATACCGTTGTAATCGGGCGAGTTTCTGCTTTCAGATGCAACACGAATTTCTCGAATTCGTCAATCCGTTCGCGAGATATGGGAGTTTGAAGTTAAGGAATGGTTGAGAAACCATCAAAATTTTCGCAAGTCTGATACTCGAAACCAATAACTGGAATGGCCTAGGGGAAAAGTATACATACCGTTGTAATCGGGCGAGTTTCTGCTTTCAGATGCAATAGGAATTTCTCGAGTTCGTCAATCCGTTCGCGATATATGGGAGTTTGAAGTTGAGGAATGGTTGAAAAACCATCAGAATTTTCGCAAGTCTGATACTCGAAACCAATAACTGGAATGGCTTAGGGGAAAAGTACACACACCATTGTAATCGGGCGAGTTTCTACTTTCAGATGCAACAGGAATTTCTCGAGTTCGTCAATCCGTTCGCGAGATATGGGAGTTTGAAGTTAAGGAATGGTTGAGAAACCTTTAAAATTTTCGCAAGTCTGATACTCGAAACCAATAACTACTATGGCCCAGGGCAAAAATACACATACCGTTGTAATCGGGCGAGTTTCTGCTTTCAGATGGAATAGGAATTTCTCGAGTTCGTCAATCCGTTCGCGAGATATGGGAGTTTGAACTTAAGGAATGGTTGAGAAACCATTAAAATTTTCGCAAGTCTGATACTCGAAACCAATAACTGGAATGGCCTAGGGGAACAGTAAACACACCATTGTAATCGGGCGAGTTTCTGCTTTCAGATGCAACAGGAATTTCTCGAGTTCGGCAATCCGTTCGCGAGATATGGGAGTTTGAAGTTAAGGAATGGTTGAGAAACCATCAAAATGTTCGCAAGTCTGATACTCGAAACCAACAACTACTATGGCCTAAGGCAAAAATACACATACCGTTGTAATCGGGCGTGTTTCTGCTTTCAGATGGAATAGGAATTTCTCGAGTTCGTCAATCCGTTCGCGAGATATGGGAGTTTGAAGTTAAGGAATGGTTGAGAAACCATTAAAGTTTTCGCAAGTCTGATACTCGAAACCAATAACTACTATGGCCCAGGGCAAAAATACACATACCGTTGTAATCGGGCGAGTTTCTGCTTTCAGATGCAACAGGAATTTCTCGAGTTCGTCAATCCGTTCGCAAGATATGGGAGTTTGAAGTTAAGGAGTGGTTGAGAAACCATTAAAATTTTCGCAATTCTGATACTCGAAACCAATAACTAGAATGGCCTAGGGGAAAAGTACACACACCATTGTAATCGGGCGAGTTTCCACTTTCAGATGCAACAGGATTTTCTCGAGTTCCTCATTCCGTTCGCGAGATATGGGAGTTTGAAGTTAAGGAATGGTTGAGAAACCATCATAATTTTCGCAAGTCTGATACTCGAAACCAATAACTACTCTGGCCTAGGGCAAAAATACACATACCGTTGTAATCGGGCGAGTTTCTACTTTCAGATGCAACAGGAATTTCTCGAGTTCGTCAATCCGTTCGCGAGATATGGGAGTTTGAAGTTAAGGAATGGTTGAGAAACCATTAAAATTTTCGCAAGTCTGGTACTCGAAACCAATAACTACTATGGCTTACGGCAAAAATACACATACCGTTGTAATCGGGCGAGTTTCTGCTTTCAGATGGAATAGGAATTTCTCGAGTTCGTCAATCCGTTCGCGAGATATGGGAGTTTGAACTTAAGGAATGGTTGAGAAACCATTAAAATTTTCGCAAGTCTGATACTCGAATCCAATAACTGGAATGGCCTAGGGGAAAAGTACACACACCATTGTAATCGGGCAAGTTTCCACTTTCAGATGCAACAGGAATTTCTCGAGTTCCTCATTCTGTTCGCGAGATATGGGAGTTTGAAGTTAAGGAATGGTTGAGAAACCATCATAATTTTCCCAAGTCTGATACTCGAAACCAATAACTACTATGGCCTAGGGCAAAAATACACATACCTTTGTAATCGGGCGAGATTCTACTTTCAGATGCAACAGGAATTTCTCGACTTCGTCAATCCGTTCGCGAGATATGGGATCTGAAGTTAAGGAATGGTTGAGAAACCATTAAAATTTTCGCAAGTCTGATACTCGAAACCAATAACTACTATGGCCCAGGGCAAAAATACACATACCGTTGTAATCGGGCGAGTTTCTGCTTTCAGATGGAATAGGAATTTCTCGAGTTCGTCAATCTGTTCGCGAGATATGGGAGTTTGAACTTAAGGAATGGTTGAGAAACCATTAAAATTTTCGCAAGTGTGATACTCGAAACCAATAACTGGAATGGCCTAGGGGAACAGTACACACACTATTGTAATCGGGCGAGTTTCTGCTTTCAGATGCAACAGGAATTTCTCGAGTTCGGCAATCCGTTCGCGAGATATGGGAGTTTGAAGTTAAGGAATGGTTGAGAAACCATCAAAATTTTCGCAAGTCTGATACTCGAAACCAATAACTACTATGGCCCAGGGCAAAAATACACATACCGTTGTAATCGGGCGAGTTTCTGCTTTCAGATGGAATAGGAATTTCTCGAGTTCGTCAATCCGTTCGCGAGATATGGGAGTTTGAACTTAAGGAATGGTTGAGAAACCATTAATGTTTTCGCAAGTCTGATACTCGAAACCAATAACTGGAATGGCCTAGGGGAACAGTAAACACACCATTGTAATCGGGCGAGTTTCTGCTTTCAGGTGCAACAGGAATTTCTCGAGTTCGGCAATCCGTTCGCGAGATATGGGAGTTTGAAGTTAAGGAATGGTTGAGAAACCATCAAAATTTTCACAAGTCTGATACTCGAAACCAATAACTACTATGGCCCAGGGCAAAAATACACATACCGTTGTAATCGGGCGAGTTTCTGCTTTCAGATGCAATAGGAATTTCTCGAGTTCGTCAATCCGTTCGCGATATATGGGAGTTTGAAGTTAAGGAATGGTTGAGAATCCATCATAATTTCCGCAAGTCTGATACTCGAAACCAATAACTACTATCGCCTAGGGCAAAAATACACATACCTTTGTAATCGGGCGAGATTCTACTTTCAGATGCAACAGGAATTTCTCGACTTCGTCAATCCGTTCGCGAGATATGGGATCTGAAGTTAAGGAATGGTTGAGAAACCATTAAAATTTTCGCAAGTCTGATACTCGAAACCAATAACTACTATGGCCCAGGGCAAAAATACACATACCGTTGTAATCGGGCGAGTTTCTGCTTTCAGATGGAATAGGAATTTCTCGAGTTCGTCAATCTGTTCGCGAGATATGGGAGTTTGAACTTAAGGAATGGTTGAGAAACCATTAAAATTTTCGCAAGTGTGATACTCGAAACCAATAACTGGAATGGCCTAGGGGAACAGTACACACACCATTGTAATCGGGCGAGTTTCTGCTTTCAGATGCAACAGGAATTTCTCGAGTTCGGCAATCCGTTCGCGAGATATGGGAGTTTGAAGTTAAGGAATGGTTGAGAAACCATCAAAATTTTCGCAAGTCTGATACTCGAAACCAATAACTACTATGGCCCAGGGCAAAAATACACATACCGTTGTAATCGGGCGAGTTTCTGCTTTCAGATGGAATAGGAATTTCTCGAGTTCGTCAATCCGTTCGCGAGATATTGGAGTTTGAACTTAAGGAATGGTTGAGAAACCATTAAAGTTTTCGCAAGTCTGATACTCGAAACCAATAACTGGAATGGCCTAGGGGAACAGTAAACACACCATTGTAATCGGGCGAGTTTCTGCTTTCAGGTGCAACAGGAATTTCTCGAGTTCGGCAATCCGTTCGCGAGATATGGGAGTTTGAAGTTAAGGAATGGTTGAGAAACCATCAAAATTTTCACAAGTCTGATACTCGAAACCAATAACTACTATGGCCCAGGGCAAAAATACACATACCGTTGTAATCGGGCGAGTTTCTGCTTTCAGATGCAATAGGAATTTCTCGAGTTCGTCAATCCGTTCGCGATATATGGGAGTTTGAAGTTAAGGAATGGTTGAGAATCCATCATAATTTCCGCAAGTCTGATACTCGAAACCAATAACTACTATCGCCTGGGGCAAAAATACACATACCGCTGTAATCGGGTGAGTTTCTGCTTTCAGATGCAACACGAATTTCTCGGATTCGTTAATCCGTTCGCGAGATATGGGAGTTTGAAGTTAAGGAATGGTTGAGAAACCATCAAAATTTTCGCAAGTCTGATACTCGAAACCAATAACTGGAATGGCCTAGGGGAAAAGTACACACACCATTGTAATCGGGCGAGTTTCTGCTTTCAGATACAACAGGAATTTCTCGAGTTCGGCAATCCGTTCGCGAGATATGGGAGTTTGAAGTTAAGGAATGGTTGAGAAACCATCAAAATTTTCGCAAGTCTGATACTCGAAACCAATAACTACTATGTCCTAGGGCAAAAATACACATACCGTTGTAACCGGACGTGTTTCTGCTTTCAGATGCAACAGGAATTTCTCGAGTTCGGCAATTCGTTCGCGAGATATGGGAGTTTGAAGTTAAGGAATGGTTGAGAAACCATCAAAATTTTCGCAAGTCTGATACTCGAAACCAATAACTACTATGGCCCAGGGCAAAAATACACATACCGTTGTAATCGGGCGAGTTTCTGCTTTCAGATGCAATAGGAATTTCCCGAGTTCGTCAATCCGTTCGCGATATATGGGAGCTTGAAGTTAAGGAATGGTTGAGAATCCATCAAAATTTTCGCAAGTCGGATACTCGAAACCAATAACTGGAATGGCTTAGGGGAAAGTACACACACCATTGTAATCGGGTGAGTTTCTGCTTTCAGATGCAACAGGTATTTCTCGAGTTCGTCAATCCGTTCGCGAGATATGGGAGTTTGAAGTTAAGGAATGGTTGAGAAACCATCAAAATTTTCGCAAGTCTGATACTCGAAACCAATTACTACTATGGCCTAGGGCAAAAATACACATACCGTTGTAACCGGACGTGTTTCTGCTTTCAGATGCAACTGGAATTTCTCGAGTTCGTCCATCCGTTCGCGAGATATGGGAGTTTGAAGTTCAGGTATTGTTGAGAAACCATCAAAATTATCGGAAGTCTGATACTAGAAACCATTAACTACTATGGCCTAAGGCTAAAATACACATACCGTTGTAATCGGGCGAGTTTCTGCTTTCAGATGGAATAGGAATTTCTTGAGTTCGTCAATCCGTTCGCAAGATATGGGAGTTTGAAGTTAAGGAATGGTTGAGAAACCATCAAAATTTTCGCAAGTCTGATACTCGAAACCAATAACTACTATGTCCTAGGGCAAAAATACACATACCGTTGTAACCGGACGTGTTTCTGCTTTCAGATGCAACAGGAATTTCTCGAGTTCGGCAATCCGTTCGCGAGATATGGGAGTTTGAAGTTAAGGAATGGTTGAGAAACCATCAAAATTTTCGCAAGTATGATACTCCAAACCAATAACTACTATGGCCTAGGCCAAAAATACACATACCGTTGTAATCGGGCGAGTTTCTGCTTCCAGATGCAACAGGAATTTCTCGAGTTCGTCAATCCGTTCGCGAGATATGGAAGTTTGAAGTTAAGGTATGGTTGAGAAACCATCAAAATTTTCGCAAGTCTGATACGCGAAAACAATAATTACTATGGCCTAAGGCAAAAATACACATACCGTTGTAATCGGGCGAGTTTCTGCTTTCAGATGCAACAGGAATTTCTCGTGTTCGTCAATCCGTTCGCGAGATATGGGAGTTTGAAGTTGAGGAATGGTTGAGAAACCATTAAAATTTTCGCAAGTCTGATACTCGAAACCAATAACTGGATTGGCCTAGGGGAAAAGTGCACAGACCATTGTAATCGGGCGAGTTTCTACTTTCAGATGCAACAGGAATTTCTCGAGTTCGTCAATCCGTTCGCGAGATATGGGAGTTTGAAGTTGTGGAATGGTTGAGAAACCATCAAAATTTTCGCAAGTATGATACTCCAAACCAATAACTACTATGGCCTAGGCCAAAAATACACATATCGTTGTAATCGTACGAGTTTCCGCTTTCAGATGCAACAGGAATTTCTCGTGTTCGTCAATCCGTTCGCGAGATATGGGAGTTTGAAGTTAAGGAATGGTTGAGAAACCATCAAAATTTTCGCAAGTCTGATACTCGAAACAAATAACTACTATGGCCTAAGGCAAAAATACACATACCGTTGTAATCGGGCGAGTTTCTGCTTTCAGATGCAATAGGAATTTCTCGAGTTCTTCAATCCGTTCGCGAGATATGGAAGTTTGAAGTTAAGGAATGGTTGAGAAACCATTAAAATTTTCGCAAGTCTGATACGCGAAACCAATAACTGGAGTGGCCTAGGGGAAAACTACAAACACCATTGTAATCGGGCGAGTTTCTACTTTCAGATGCAACAGGAATTTCTCGAGTTCGTCAATCCGTTCGCGAGATATGGGAGTTTGAAGTTAAGGAATGGTTGAGAAACCATTAAAATTTTCGCAAGTCTGATACTCGAAACCAATAACTGGAGTGGCCTAGGGGAAAAGTGCACACACCATTGTAATCGGGCGAGTTTCTACTCTCAGATGCAACAGGAATTTCTCGAGTTCGTCAATCCGTTCGCGAGATATGGGAGTTTGAAGTTGTGGAATGGTTGAGAAACCATCAAAATTTTCGCAAGTCTGATACTCGAAACCAATAACTACAATGGCCTGGGGGAAAAGTACACACACCATTGTAATCGGGCCAGTTTGTGCTTTCAGATGCAACAGGAATTTCTCGAGTTCGTCAATGCGTTCGCGAGATATGGGAGTTTGAAGTTAAGGAATGGTTGAGAAACCATCAAAATTTTCGCAAGTCAGATACTCGAAACCAATAACTGGAATGGCTTAGGGGAAAAGTAGACACACCATTGTAATCGGGTGAGTTTCTGCATTCAGATGCAACAGGAATTTCTCGAGTTCGTCAATCCGTTCGCGAGATATGGGAGTTTGAAGTTGAGGAATGGTTGAAAAACCATCAGAATTTTCGCAAGTCGGATACTCGAAACCAATAACTGGAATGGCTTAGGGTAAAAGTACACACACCATTGTAATCGGGTGAGTTTCTGCTTTCAGATGCAACAGGAATTTCTCGAGTTCGTCAATCCGTTCGCGAGATATGGGAGTTTGACGTTAAGGAATGGTTGAGAAACCATCAAAATTTTCGCAAGTCTGATACTCGAAACCAATAACTACTATGTCCTAGTGCAAAAATACACATACCGTTGTAACCGGACGTGTTTCTGCATTCAGATGCAACTGGAATTTCTCGAGTTCGTCCATCCGTTCGCGAGATATGGGAGTTTGAAGTTAAGGTATTGTTGAGAAACCATCAAAATTATCGGAAGTCTGATACTAGAAACCATTAACTACTATGGCCTAAGGCTAAAATACACATACCGTTGTAATCGGGCGAGTTTCTGCTTTCAGATGCAATAGGAATTTCGTGAGTTCGTCAATCCGTTCGCGAGATATGGGAGTTTGAAGTTAAGGAATGGTTGAGAAACCATCAAAATTTTCGCAATTCTGATACTCGAAACCAATAACTACTATGGCCTAGGGCAAAAATACACATACCGTTGTAATCGGGCGAGTTTCTGCTTCCAGATGCAACAGGAATTTCTCGAGTTCGTCAATCCGTTCGCGATATATGGGAGTTTGAAGCTAAGGAATGATTGAGAAGCCATCCAAATTTTCGCAAGTATGATACTCCAAACCAATAACTACTGTGGCCTAGGCCAAAAATACACCTATCGTTGTAATCGTACGAGTTTCCGCTTTCAGCTGCAACAGGAATTTCTCGAGTTCGTCAATACGTTCGCGAGATATGGGAGTTTGAAGTTAAGGAATGGTTGAGAAACCATCAAAATTTTCGCAAGTCTGATACTCGAAAACAATAATTACTATGGCCTAAGGCAAAAATACACATACCGTTGTAATCGGGCGAGTTTCTGCTTTCAGATGCAACAGGAATTTCTCGTGTTCGTCAATCCGTTCGCGAGATATGGGAGTTTGAAGTTGAGGAATGGTTGAGAAACCATTAAAATTTTCGCAAGTCTGATACTCGAAACCAATAACTGGAGTGGCCTAGGGGAAAAGTACACACAACATTGTAATCGGGCGAGTTTCTACCTTCAGATGCAACAGGAATTTCTCGAGTTCGTCAATCCGTTCGCGAGATATGGGAGTTTGAAGTTGTGGAATGGTTGAGAAACCATCAAAATTTTCGCAAGTATGATACTCCAAACCAATAACTACTATGGCCTAGGCCAAAAATACACATATCGTTGTAATCGTACGAGTTTCCGCTTTCAGATGCAACAGGAATTTCTCGTGTTCGTCAATCCGTTCGCGAGAAATGGGAGTTTGAAGTTAAGGAATGGTTGAGAAACCATCAAAATTTTCGCAAGTCTGATACTCGAAACAAATAACTACTATGGCCTAAGGCAAAAATACACATACCGTTGTAATCGGGCGAGTTTCTGCTTTCAGATGCAATAGGAATTTCTCGAGTTCTTCAATCCGTTCGCGAGATATGGAAGTTTGAAGTTAAGGAATGGTAGAGAAACCATTAAAATTTTCGCAAGTCTGATACGCGAAACCAATAACTGGAGTGGCCTAGGGGAAAAGTACACACACCATTGTAATCGGGCGAGTTTCTACTTTCAGATGCAACAGGAATTTCTCGAGTTCGTCAATCCGTTCGCGAGATATGGGAGTTTGAAGTTAAGGAATGGTTGAGAAACCATTAAAACTTTCGCAAGTCTGATACTCGAAACCAATAACTGGAGTGGCCTAGGGGAAAAGTACACACACCATTGTAATCGGGCGAGTTTCTACTCTCAGATGCAACAGGAATTTCTCGAGTTCGTCAATCCGTTCGCGAGATATGGGAGTTTGAAGTTGTGGAATGGTTGAGAAACCATCAAAATTTTCGCAAGTCTGATACTCGAAACCAATAACTACAATGGCCTGGGGGAAAAGTACACACACCATTGTAATCGGGCCAGTTTGTGCTTTCAGATGCAACAGGAATTTCTCGAGTTCGTCAATGCGTTCGCGAGATACGGGAGTTTGAAGTTAAGGAATGGTTGAGAAACCATCAAAATTTTCGCAAGTCAGATACTCGAAACCAATAACTGGAATGGCTTAGGGGAAAAGTAGACACACCATTGTAACCGGGTGAGTTTCTGCATTCAGATGCAACAGGAATTTCTCGAGTTCGTCAATCCGTTCGCGAGATATGGGAGTTTGAAGTTGAGGAATGGTTGAAAAACCATCAGAATTTTCGCAAGTCGGATACTCGAAACCAATAACTGGAATGGCTTAGGGTAAAAGTACACACACCATTGTAATCGGGTGAGTTTCTGCTTTCAGATGCAACAGGAATTTCTCGAGTTCGTCAATCCGTTCGCGAGATATGGGAGTTTGAAGTTAAGGAATGGTTGAGAAACCATCATAATTTTCGCAAGTCCGATACTCGAAACCAATAACTACTATGGCCTAGGGCAAAAATACACATATCGTTGTAATCGGGCGAGTTTCTACTTTCAGATGCAACAGGAATTTCTCGAGTTCGTCAATCCGTTCGCGAGATATGGGAGTTTGATGTTAAGGAATGGTTGAGAAACCATCAAAATGTTCGCAAGTCTGATACTCCAAACCAATAACTACTATGGCCTAAGGCAAAAATACACATACCGTTGTAATCGGGCGTGTTTCTGCTTTCAGATGGAATAGGGATGTCTCGAGTTCGTCAATCCGTTCGCGAGATATGGGAGTTTGAACTTAAGGAATGGTTGAGAAACAATTACAATTTTCGCAAGTCAGATACTCGAAACCAATAACTGGAATGGCTTAGGGGAAAAGTAGACACACCATTGTAATCGGGTGAGTTTCTGCTTTCAGATGCAACAGGAATTTCTCGAGTTCGTCAATCCGTTCGCGAGATATGGGAGTTTGAAGTTGAGGAATGGTTGAAAAACCATCAGAATTTTCGCAAGTTGGATACTCGAAACCAATAACTGGAATGGCTTAGGGTAAAAGTACACACACCATTGTAATCGGGTGAGTTTCTGCTTTCAGATGCAACAGGAATTTCTCGAGTTCGTCAATCCGTTCGCGAGATATGGGAGTTTGAAGTTAAGGAATGGTTGAGAAACCATCATAATTTTCGCAAGTCCGATACTCGAAACCAATAACTACTATGGCCTAGGGCAAAAATTCACATATCCTTGTAATCGGGCGAGTTTCTACTTTCAGATGCAACAGGAATTTCTCGAGTTCGTCAATCCGTTCGCGAGATATGGGATCTGAAGTTAAGGAATGGTTGAGAAACCATCAAAATTTTCGCAAGTCTGATACTCGAAACCAATAATTACTATGGCCTAAGGCAAAAATACACATACCGTTGTAATCGGGCGAGTTTCTGCTTTCCGATGCAACAGGAATTTCTCGTGTTCGTCAATCCGTTCGCGAGATATGGGAGTTTGAAGTTGAGGAATGGTTGAAAAACCATCAGAATTTTCGCAAGTCTGGTACTGGAAACCAATAACTGGCATGGCTTAGGGGAAAAGTACACACAACATTGTAGTCGGGGCGAGTATGTGCTTTCAGATGCAACAGGAATTTCTCGAGTTCGTCAATCCGTTCGCGAGATATGGGAGTTTGAAGTTAAGGAATGGTTGAGAAACCATCAAAATTTTCGCAAGTCTGATACTCGAAACCAATAACTGGAATGGCCTAGGGGAACAGTACACATACCGTTGTAAGCGGGCGAGTTTATACTTTCAGATGCAACAGGAATTTCTCGAGTTCGTCAATCCGTTCGGGAGATATGGGAGTTTGAAGTTAAGGAATGGTTGAGAAACCATCAAAATTTTCGCAAGTCTGATACTCGAAACCAATAACTACTATGGCCCAGGGCAAAAATACACATACCGTTGTGATCGGGCGAGTTTCTGCTTTCAGATGCAATAGGAATTTCTCGAGTTCGTCAATCCGTTCGCGATATATGGGAGTTTGAAGTTAAGGAATGGTTGAGAATCCATCAAAATTTTCGCAAGTCGGATACTCGAAACCAATAACTGGAATGGCTTAGGGGAAAAGTACACACACCATTGTAATCGGGTGAGTTTCTGCTTTCAGATGCAACAGGAATTTCTCGAGTTCGTCAATGCGTTCGCGAGATATGGGAGTTTGAAGTTAAGGAATGGTTGAGAAACCATCATAATTTTCGCAAGTCTGATACTCGAAACCAATAACTACTATGGCCTGGGGCAAAAATACACATACCGTTGTAATCGGGCGAGTTTCTGCTTTCAGATGCAACACGAATTTCTCGAGTTCGTCAATCCGTTCGCGAGATATGGGAGTTTGAAGTTAAGGAATGGTTGAGAAACCATCAAAATTTTCGCAAGTCTGATACTCGAAACCAATAACTGGAATGGCCTAGGGTAAAAGTACACACACCATTGTAATCGGGTGAGTTTCTGCTTTCAGATGCAACAGGAATTTCTCGAGTTCGTCAATCCGTTCGCGAGATATGGGAGTTTGAAGTTAAGGAATGGTTGAGAAACCATCATAATTTTCGCAAGTCCGATACTCGAAACCAATAACTACTATGGCCTAGGGCAAAAATACACATATCGTTGTAATCGGGCGAGTTTCTACTTTCAGATGCAACAGGAATTTCTCGAGTTCGTCAATCCGTTCGCGAGATATGGGAGTTTGATGTTAAGGAATGGTTGAGAAACCATCAAAATGTTCGCAAGTCTGATACTCCAAACCAATAACTACTATGGCCTAAGGCAAAAATACACATACCGTTGTAATCGGGCGTGTTTCTGCTTTCAGATGGAATAGGGATGTCTCGAGTTCGTCAATCCGTTCGCGAGATATGGGAGTTTGAACTTAAGGAATGGTTGAGAAACAATTACAATTTTCGCAAGTCAGATACTCGAAACCAATAACTGGAATGGCTTAGGGGAAAAGTAGACACACCATTGTAATCGGGTGAGTTTCTGCTTTCAGATGCAACAGGAATTTCTCGAGTTCGTCAATCCGTTCGCGAGATATGGGAGTTTGAAGTTGAGGAATGGTTGAAAAACCATCAGAATTTTCGCAAGTTGGATACTCGAAACCAATAACTGGAATGGCTTAGGGTAAAAGTACACACACCATTGTAATCGGGTGAGTTTCTGCTTTCAGATGCAACAGGAATTTCTCGAGTTCGTCAATCCGTTCGCGAGATATGGGATCTGAAGTTAAGGAATGGTTGAGAAACCATTAAAATTTTCGCAAGTCTGATACTCGAAACCAATAACTACTATGGCCCAGGGCAAAAATACACATACCGTTGTAATCGGGCGAGTTTCTGCTTTCAGATGCAACAGGAATTTCTCGTGTTCGTCAATCCGTTCGCGAGATGTGGGAGTTTGAAGTTGAGGAATGGTTGAAAACCATCAGAATTTTCGCAAGTCTGATACTCGAAACCAATAACTGGAATGGCCTAGGGGAAAAGTACACACAACATTGTAGTCGGGCGAGTTTGTGCTTTCAGATGCAACAGGAATTTCTCTAGTTCGTCAATCCGTTCGCGAGATATGGGAGTTTGAAGTTAAGGAATGGTTGAGAAACCATCAAAATGTTCGCAAGTCTGATACTCGAAACCAATAACTACTATGGCCTAAGTCAGAAATACACATACCGTTGTAATCGGGCGTGTTTCTGCTTTCAGATGGAATAGGAATTTCTCGAGTTCGTCAATCCGTTCGCGAGATATGGGAGTTTGAACTTAAGGAATGGTTGAGAAACCATTAAAATTTTCGCAAGTCTCATACTCGAAACCAATAACTGGAATGGCCTAGGGGAAAAGTACACACACCATTGTAATCGGGCGAGTTTCCACTTTCAGATGCAACAGGAATTTCTCGAGTTCCTCATTCCGTTCGCGAGATATGGGAGTTTGAAGTTAAGGAATGGTTGAGAAACCATCATAATTTTCGCAAGTCTGATACTCGAAACCAATAACTACTATGGCCTGGGGCAAAAATACACATACCGTTGTAATCGGGCGAGTTTCTGCTTTCAGATGCAACAGGAATTTCTCGTGTTCGTCAATCCGTTCGCGAGATATGGGAGTTTGAAGTTGAGGAATGGTTGAAAAACCATCAGAATTTTCGCAAGTCTGGTACTGGAAACCAATAACTGGCATGGCTTAGGGGAAAAGTACACACAACATTGTAGTCGGGGCGAGTATGTGCTTTCAGATGCAACAGGAATTTCTCGAGTTCGTCAATCCGTTCGCGAGATATGGGAGTTTGAAGTTAAGGAATGGTTGAGAAACCATCATAATTTTCGCAAGTCTGATACTCGAAACCAATAACTACTATGGCCTAGGGCAAAAATACACATACCGTTGTAATCGGGCGAGATTCTACTTTCAGATGCAACAGGAATTTCTCGAGTTCGTCAATGCGTTCGCGAGATATGGGAGTTTGAAGTTAAGGAATGGTTGAGAAACCATCATAATTTTCGCAAGTCTGATACTCGAAACCAATAACTACTATGGCCTGGGGCAAAAATACACATACCGTTGTAATCGGGCGAGTTTCTGCTTTCAGATGCAACACGAATTTCTCGAGTTCGTCAATCCGTTCGCGAGATATGGGAGTTTGAAGTTAAGGAATGGTTGAGAAACCATCAAAATTTTCGCAAGTCTGATACTCGAAACCAATAACTGGAATGGCCTAGGGGAAAAGTACACACACCATTGTAATCGGGCGAGTTTCCACTTTCAGATGCAACAGGAATTTCTCGAGTTCCTCATTCCGTTCGCGAGATATGGGAGTTTGAAGTTAAGGAATGGTTGAGAAACCATCATAATTTTCGCAAGTCTGATACTCGAAACCAATAACTACTATGGCCTGGGGCAAAAATACACATACCGTTGTAATCGGGCGAGTTTCTGCTTTCAGATGCAACAGGAATTTCTCGTGTTCGTCAATCCGTTCGCGAGATATGGGAGTTTGAAGTTGAGGAATGGTTGAAAAACCATCAGAATTTTCGCAAGTCTGGTACTGGAAACCAATAACTGGCATGGCTTAGGGGAAAAGTACACACAACATTGTAGTCGGGGCGAGTATGTGCTTTCAGATGCAACAGGAATTTCTCGAGTTCGTCAATCCGTTCGCGAGATATGGGAGTTTGAAGTTAAGGAATGGTTGAGAAACCATCATAATTTTCGCAAGTCTGATACTCGAAAACAATAACTACTATGGCCTGGGGCAAAAATACACATACCGTTGTAATCGGGCGAGTTTCTGCTTTCAGATGCAACACGAATTTCTCGAGTTCGTCAATCCGTTCGCGAGATATGGGAGTTTGAAGTTAAGGAATGGTTGAGAAATCATCAAAATTTTCGCAAGTCTGATACTCGAAACCAATAACTGGAATGGCCTAGGGGAAAAGTACACACACCATTGTAATCGGGCGAGTTTCTGCTTTCAGATGCAACAGGAATTTCTCGAGTTCGGCAATCCGTTCGCGAGATATGGGAGTTTGAAGTTAAGGAATGGTTGAGAAACCATCAAAATTTTCGCCAGTCTGATACTCGAAACAAATAACTACAATGGCCTAAGGCAAAAATACACATACCGTTGTAATCGGGTGTGTTTCTGCTTTCAGATGGAATAGGAATTTCTCGAGTTCGTCAATCCGTTCGCGAGATATGGGAGTTTGAACTTAAGCAATGGTTGAGAAACCATTAAAATTTTCGCAAGTCTCATACTCGAAACCAATAACTGGAATGGCCTAGGGGAAAAGTACACACACCATTGTAATCGGGCGAGTTTCCACTTTCAGATGCAACAGGAATTTCTCGAGTTCCTCATTCCGTTCGCGAGATATGGGAGTTTGAAGTTAAGGAATGGTTGAGAAACCATCATAATGTTCGCAAGTCTGATACTCGAAACCAATAACTACTATGGCCTAGGGCAAAAATACACATACCGTTGTAATCGGGCGAGATTCTACTTTCAGATGCAACAGGAATTTCTCGAGTTCGTCAATCCGTTCGCGAGATATGGGATCTGAAGTTTAGGTATGGTTGAGAAACCATCAAAATGTTCGCAAGTCTGATACTCGAAACCAATAACTACTATGGTTTAAGGCAAAAATACACATACCGTTGTAATCGGGCGTGTTTCTGCTTTCAGATGGAATAGGAATTTCTCGAGTTCGTCAATCCGTTCGCGAGATATGGGAGTTTGAACTTAAGGAATGGTTGAGAAACCATTAAAATTTTCGCAAGTCTCATACTCGAAACCAATAACTGGATTGGCCTAGGGGAAAAGTGCACACAACATTGTAGTCGGGCGAGTATGTGCTTTCAGATGCAACAGGAATTTCTCGAGTTCGTCAATCCGTTCGAGAGATATGGGAGTTTGAAGTTAAGGAATGGTTGAGAAACCATCAAAATTTTCGCAAGTCTGATACTCGAAACCAATAATTACTATGGCCTAAAGCAAAAATACACACACCGTTGTAATCGGGCGAGTTTCTGCTTTCAGATGCAACAGGAATTTCTCGTGTTCGTCAATCCGTTCGCGAGATATGGGAGTTTGAAGTTGAGGAATGGTTGAAAAACCATCAGAATTTTCGCAAGTCTGGTACTCGAAACCAGTAACTGGCATGGCCTAGGGGAAAAGTGCACACAACATTGTAGTCGGGCGAGTATGTGCTTTCAGATGCAACAGGAATTTCTCGAGTTCGTCAATCCGTTCGCGAGATATGGGAGTTTGAAGTTAAGAAATGGTTGAGAAACCATCAAAATTTTCGCAAGTCTGATACTCGAAACCAATAACTGGAATGGCCTAGGGGAACAGTACACATACCGTTGTAATCGGGCGAGTTTATACTTTCAGATGCAACAGGAATTTCTCGAGTTCGTCAATCCGTTCGGGAGATATGGTAGTTTGAAGTTAAGGAATGGTTGAGAAACCGTCAAAATTTTCGCAAGTCTGATACTCGAAACCAATAACTACTATGGCCCAGGGCAAAAATACACATACCGTTGTGATCGGGCGAGTTTCTGCTTTCAGATGCAATAGGAATTTCTCGAGTTCGTCAATCCGTTCGCGATATATGGGAGTTTGAAGTTAAGGAATGGTTGAGAATCCATCAAAATTTTCGCAAGTCGGATACTCGAAACCAATAACTGGAATGGCTTAGGGGAAAAGTACACACACCATTGTAATCGGGTGAGTTTCTGCTTTCAGATGCAACAGGAATTTCTCGAGTTCGTCAATCCGTTCGCGAGATATGGGAGTTTGAAGTTAAGGAATGGTTGAGAAACCATCATAATTTTCGCAAGACTGATACTCGAAACCAATAACTACTATGGCCTGGGGCAAAAATGCACATACCGTTGTAATCGGGCGAGTATCTGCTTTCAGATGCAACACGAATTTCTCGAGTTCGTCAATCCGTTCGCGAGATATGGGAGTTTGAAGTTAAGGAATGGTTGAGAAACCATCAAAATTTTCGCAAGTCTGATACTCGAAACCAATAACTACTATGGCCTGGGGCAAAAATACACATACCGTTGTAATCGGGCGAGTTTCTGCTTTCAGATGCAACACGAATTTCTCGAGTTCGTCAATCCGTTCGCGAGATATGGGAGTTTGAAGTTAAGGAATGGTTGAGAAGCCATCAAAATTTTCGCAAGTCTGATACTCGAAACCAATAACTGGAATGGCCTAGGGGAAAAGTACACACACCATTGTAATCGGGCGAGTTTCTGCTTTCAGATGCAACAGGAATTTCTCGAGTTCGGCAATCCGTTCGCGAGATATGGGAGTTTGAAGTTAAGGAATGGTTGAGAAACCATCAAAATTTTCGCAAGTCTGATACTCGAAACCAATAACTACTATGGCCTAAGGCAAAAATACACATACCGTTGTAATCGGGCGTGTTTCTGCTTTCAGATGGAATAGGAATTTCTCGAGTTCGTCAATCCGTTCGCGAGATATGGGAGTTTGAACTTAAGGAATGGTTGAGAAACCATTAAAATTTTCGCAAGTCTCATACTCGAAACCAATAACTGGAATGGCCTAGGGGAAAAGTACACACACCATTGTAATCGGGCGAGTTTCTGCTTTCAGAGGCAACAGGTATTTCTCGAGTTCGGCAATCCGTTCGCGAGATATGGGAGTTTGAAGTTAAGGAATGGTTGAGAAACCATCAAAATTTTCGCAAGTCTGATACACGAAACCAATAACTACTATGGCCTAAGGCAAAAATACACATACCGTTGTAATCGGGCTTGTTTCTGCTTTCAGATGGAATAGGAATTTCTCGAGTTCGTCAATCCGTTCGCGAGATATGGGAGTTTGAACTTAAGGAATGGTTGAGAAACCATTAAAATTTTCGCAAGTCTGATACTCGAAACCAATAACTACTATGGCCTAAGGCAAAAATACACATACCGTTGTAATCGGGCGAGTTTCTGCTTTCAGATGCAACACGAATTTCTCGAGTTCGTCAATCCGTTCGCGAGATATGGGAGTTTGAAGTTAAGGAATGGTTGAGAAGCCATCAAAATTTTCGCAAGTCTGATACTCGAAACCAATAACTGGAATGGCCTAGGGGAAAAGTACACACACCATTGTAATCGGGCGAGTTTCTGCATTCAGATGCAACAGGAATTTCTCGAGTTCGGCAATCCGTTCGCGAGATATGGGAGTTTGAAGTTAAGGAATGGTTGAGAAACCATCAAAATTTTCGCAAGTCTGATACTCGAAACCAATAACTACTATGGCCTAAGGCAAAAATACACATACCGTTGTAATCGGGCGTGTTTCTGCTTTCAGATGGAATAGGAATTTCTCGAGTTCGTCAATCCGTTCGCGAGATATGGGAGTTTGAACTTAAGGAATGGTTGAGAAACCATTAAAATTTTCGCAAGTCTCATACTCGAAACCAGTAACTGGAATGGCCTAGGGGAAAAGTACACACACCATTGTAATCGGGCGAGTTTCTGCTTTCAGAGGCAACAGGTATTTCTCGAGTTCGGCAATCCGTTCGCGAGATATGGGAGTTTGAAGTTAAGGAATGGTTGAGAAACCATCAAAATTTTCGCAAGTCTGATACACGAAACCAATAACTACTATGGCCTAAGGCAAAAATACACATACCGTTGTAATCGGGCTTGTTTCTGCTTTCAGATGGAATAGGAATTTCTCGAGTTCGTCAATCCGTTCGCGAGATATGGGAGTTTGAACTTAAGGAATGGTTGAGAAACCATTAAAATTTTCGCAAGTATCATACTCGAAACCAATAACTGGAATTGCCTAGGGGAAAAGTACACACACCATTGTAATCGGGCGAGTTTCCACTTTCAGATGCAATAGGAATTTCTCGAGTTCCTCATTCCGTTCGCGAGATATGGGAATTTGAAGTTAAGGAATGGTTGAGAAGCCATCAAAACTTTCGCAAGTCTGATACTCGAAACCAATAACTGGAGTGGCCTAGGGGAAAAGTACACACACCATTGTAATCGGGCGAGTTTCTGCTTTCAGATGCAACAGGAATTTCTCGAGTTCGGCAATCCGTTCGCGAGATATGGGAGTTTGAAGTTAAGGAATGGTTGAGAAACCATCAAAATTTTCGCAAGTCTGATACTCGAAACCAATAACTACTATGGCCTAAGGCAAAAATACACATACCGTTGTAATCGGGCGTGTTTCTGCTTTCAGATGGAATAGGAATTTCTCGAGTTCGTCAATCCGTTCGCGAGATATGGGAGTTTGAACTTAAGGAATGGTTGAGAAACCATTAAAATTTTCGCAAGTATCATACTCGAAACCAATAACTGGAATTGCCTAGGGGAAAAGTACACACACCATTGTAATCGGGCGAGTTTCCACTTTCAGATGCAATAGGAATTTCTCGAGTTCCTCATTCCGTTCGCGAGATATGGGAATTTGAAGTTAAGGAATGGTTGAGAAGCCATCAAAACTTTCGCAAGTCTGATACTCGAAACCAATAACTGGAGTGGCCTAGGGGAAAAGTACACACACCATTGTAATCGGGCGAGTTTCTGCTTTCAGATGCAACAGGAATTTCTCGAGTTCGGCAATCCGTTCGCGAGATATGGGAGTTTGAAGTTAAGGAATGGTTGAGAAACCATCAAAATTTTCGCAAGTCTGATACTCGAAACCAATAACTACTATGGCCTAAGGCAAAAATACACATACCGTTGTAATCGGGCGTGTTTCTGCTTTCAGATGGAATAGGAACTTCTCGAGTTCGTCAATCCGTTCGCGAGATATGGGAGTTTGAACTTAAGGAATGGTTGAGAAACCATTAAAATTTTCGCAAGTCTCATACTCGAAACCAATAACTGGAATGGCCTAGGGGAAAAGTACACACACCATTGTAATCGGGCGAGTTTCGGCTTTCAGAGGCAACAGGTATTTCTCGAGTTCGGCAATCCGTTCGCGAGATATGGGAGTTTGAAGTTAAGGAATGGTTGAGAAACCATCACAATTTTCGCAAGTCTGATACACGAAACCAATAACTACTATGGCCTAAGGCAAAAATACACATACCGTTGTAATCGGGCTTGTTTCTGCTTTCAGATGGAATAGGAATTTCTCGAGTTCGTCAATCCGTTCGCGAGATATGGGAGTTTGAACTTAAGGAATGGTTGAGAAACCATTAAAATTTTCGCAAGTCTGATACTCGAAACCAATAACTACTATGGCCTAAGGCAAAAATACACATACCGTTGTAATCGGGCGAGTTTCTGCTTTCAGATGCAACACGAATTTCTCGAGTTCGTCAATCCGTTCGCGAGATATGGGAGTTTGAAGTTAAGGAATGGTTGAGAAGCCATCAAAATTTTCGCAAGTCTGATACTCGAAACCAATAACTGGAATGGCCTAGGGGAAAAGTACACACACCATTGTAATCGGGCGAGTTTCTGCATTCAGATGCAACAGGAATTTCTCGAGTTCGGCAATCCGTTCGCGAGATATGGGAGTTTGAAGTTAAGGAATGGTTGAGAAACCATCAAAATTTTCGCAAGTCTGATACTCGAAACCAATAACTACTATGGCCTAAGGCAAAAATACACATACCGTTGTAATCGGGCGTGTTTCTGCTTTCAGATGGAATAGGAATTTCTCGAGTTCGTCAATCCGTTCGCGAGATATGGGAGTTTGAACTTAAGGAATGGTTGAGAAACCATTAAAATTTTCGCAAGTCTCATACTCGAAACCAATAACTGGAATGGCCTAGGGGAAAAGTACACACACCATTGTAATCGGGCGAGTTTCTGCTTTCAGAGGCAACAGGTATTTCTCGAGTTCGGCAATCCGTTCGCGAGATATGGGAGTTTGAAGTTAAGGAATGGTTGAGAAACCATCAAAATTTTCGCAAGTCTGATACACGAAACCAATAACTACTATGGCCTAAGGCAAAAATACACATACCGTTGTAATCGGGCTTGTTTCTGCTTTCAGATGGAATAGGAATTTCTCGAGTTCGTCAATCCGTTCGCGAGATATGGGAGTTTGAACTTAAGGAATGGTTGAGAAACCATTAAAATTTTCGCAAGTATCATACTCGAAACCAATAACTGGAATTGCCTAGGGGAAAAGTACACACACCATTGTAATCGGGCGAGTTTCCACTTTCAGATGCAATAGGAATTTCTCGAGTTCCTCATTCCGTTCGCGAGATATGGGAATTTGAAGTTAAGGAATGGTTGAGAAGCCATCAAAACTTTCGCAAGTCTGATACTCGAAACCAATAACTGGAGTGGCCTAGGGGAAAAGTACACACACCATTGTAATCGGGCGAGTTTCTGCTTTCAGATGCAACAGGAATTTCTCGAGTTCGGCAATCCGTTCGCGAGATATGGGAGTTTGAAGTTAAGGAATGGTTGAGAAACCATCAAAATTTTCGCAAGTCTGATACTCGAAACCAATAACTACTATGGCCTAAGGCAAAAATACACATACCGTTGTAATCGGGCGTGTTTCTGCTTTCAGATGGAATAGGAACTTCTCGAGTTCGTCAATCCGTTCGCGAGATATGGGAGTTTGAACTTAAGGAATGGTTGAGAAACCATTAAAATTTTCGCAAGTCTCATACTCGAAACCAATAACTGGAATGGCCTAGGGGAAAAGTACACACACCATTGTAATCGGGCGAGTTTCTGCTTTCAGAGGCAACAGGTATTTCTCGAGTTCGGCAATCCGTTCGCGAGATATGGGAGTTTGAACTTAAGGAATGGTTGAGAAACCATTAAAATTTTCGCAAGTCTGATACTCGAAACCAATAACTACTATGGCCTAAGGCAAAAATACACATACCGTTGTAATCGGGCGAGTTTCTGCTTTCAGATGCAACACGAATTTCTCGAGTTCGTCAATCCGTTCGCGAGATATGGGAGTTTGAAGTTAAGGAATGGTTGAGAAGCCATCAAAATTTTCGCAAGTCTGATACTCGAAACCAATAACTGGAATGGCCTAGGGGAAAAGTACACACAACATTGTAATCGGGCGAGTTTCTGCATTCAGATGCAACAGGAATTTCTCGAGTTCGGCAATCCGTTCGCGAGATATGGGAGTTTGAAGTTAAGGAATGGTTGAGAAACCATCAAAATTTTCGCAAGTCTGATACTCGAAACCAATAACTACTATGGCCTAAGGCAAAAATACACATACCGTTGTAATCGGGCGTGTTTCTGCTTTCAGATGGAATAGGAATTTCTCGAGTTCGTCAATCCGTTCGCGAGATATGGGAGTTTGAACTTAAGGAATGGTTGAGAAACCATTAAAATTTTCGCAAGTCTCATACTCGAAACCAATAACTGGAATGGCCTAGGGGAAAAGTACACACACCATTGTAATCGGGCGAGTTTCTGCTTTCAGAGGCAACAGGTATTTCTCGAGTTCGGCAATCCGTTCGCGAGATATGGGAGTTTGAAGTTAAGGAATGGTTGAGAAACCATCAAAATTTTCGCAAGTCTGATACACGAAACCAATAACTACTATGGCCTAAGGCAAAAATACACATACCGTTGTAATCGGGCTTGTTTCTGCTTTCAGATGGAATAGGAATTTCTCGAGTTCGTCAATCCGTTCGCGAGATATGGGAGTTTGAACTTAAGGAATGGTTGAGAAACCATTAAAATTTTCGCAAGTCTCATACTCGAAACCAATAACTGGAATTGCCTAGGGGAAAAGTACACACACCATTGTAATCGGGCGAGTTTCCACTTTCAGATGCAATAGGAATTTCTCGAGTTCCTCATTCCGTTCGCGAGATATGGGAATTTGAAGTTAAGGAATGGTTGAGAAGCCATCAAAACTTTCGCAAGTCTGATACTCGAAACCAATAACTGGAGTGGCCTAGGGGAAAAGTACACACACCATTGTAATCGGGCGAGTTTCTGCTTTCAGATGCAACAGGAATTTCTCGAGTTCGGCAATCCGTTCGCGAGATATGGGAGTTTGAAGTTAAGGAATGGTTGAGAAACCATCAAAATTTTCGCAAGTCTGATACTCGAAACCAATAACTACTATGGCCTAAGGCAAAAATACACATACCGTTGTAATCGGGCGTGTTTCTGCTTTCAGATGGAATAGGAATTTCTCGAGTTCGTCAATCCGTTCGCGAGAAATGGGAGTTTGAACTTAAGGAATGGTTGAGAAACCATTAAAATTTTCGCAAGTCTCATACTCGAAACCAATAACTGGAATGGCCTAGGGGAAAAGTACACAAACCATTGTAATCGGGCGAGTTTCCACTTTCAGATGCAATAGGAATTTCTCGAGTTCCTCATTCCGTTCGCGAGATATGGGAGTTTGAAGTTAAGGAATGGTTGAGAAACCATCATAATTTTCGCAAGTCTGATACTCGAAACCAATAACTACTATGGCCTAGGGCAAAAATACACATACCGTTGTAATCGGGCGAGATTCCACTTTCAGATGCAACAGGAATTTCTCGAGTTCGTCAATCCGTTCGCGAGATATGGGATCTGAAGTTAAGGTATGTTTGAGAAACCATCAAAATTTTCGCAAGTCTGATACTCGAAACGAATAACTGGAATGGCCTAGGGGAACAGTACACATACCGTTGTAATCGGGCGGGTTTATACTTTCAGATGCAACAGGAATTTCTCGAGTTCGTCAATCCGTTCGGGAGATATGGGAGTTTGAAGTTAAGAAATGGTTGAGAAACCATCAAAATTTTCGCAAGTCTGATACTCGAAACCAATAACTACTATGGCCCAGGGCAAAAATACACATTCCGTTGTGATCGGGCGAGTTTCTGCTTTCAGATGAAATAGGAATTTCTCGAGTTCGTCAATCCGTTCGCGATATATGGGAGTTTGAAGTTAAGGAATGGTTGAGAATCCATCAAAATTTTCGCAAGTCGGATACTCGAAACCAATAACTGGAATGGCTTAGGGGAAAAGTACACACACCATTGTAATCGGGTGAGTTTCTGCTTTCAGATGCAACAGGAATTTCTCGAGTTCGTCAATCCGTTCGCGAGATATGGGAGTTTGAAGTTAAGGAATGGTTGAGAAACCATCATAATTTTCGCAAGTCTGATACTCGAAACCAATAACTACTATGGCCTGGGGCAAAAATACACATACCGTTGTAATCGGGCGAGTTTCTGCTTTCAGATGCAACACGAATTTCTCGAGTTCGTCAATCCGTTCCCGAGATATGGGAGTTTGAAGTTAAGGAATGGTTGAGAAACCATCAAAATTTTCGCAAGTCTGATACTCGAAACCAATAACTGGAATGGCCTAGGGGAAAAGTACACAAACCATTGTAATCGGGCGAGTTTCTGCTTTCAGATGCAACAGGAATTTCTCGAGTTCGGCAATCCGTTCGCGAGATATGGGAGTTTGAAGTTAAGGAATGGTTGAGAAACCATCAAAATTTTCGCAAGTCTGATACTCGAAACCAATAACTACTATGGCCCAGGGCAAAAATACACATACCGTTGTGATCGGGCGAGTTTCTGCTTTCAGATGCAATAGGAATTTCTCGAGTTCGTCAATCCGTTCGCGATATATGGGAGTTTGAAGTTAAGGAATGGTTGAGAAACCATCAAAATTTGCGCAAGTCTGATACTCGAAACCAATAACTACTATGGCCTAGGCGAAAAATACACATATCGTTGTAATCGGACGAGTTTCCGGTTTCAGATGCAACAGGAATTTCTCGAGTTCGTCAATCCGTTCGCGAGATATGGGAGTTTGAAGTTAAGGAATGGTTGAGAAACCATCAAAATTTTCGCAAGTCTGATACTCGAAACAAATAACTACTATGGCCTAAGGCAAAAATACACAAACCGTTGTAATCGGGCGAGTTTCTGCTTTCAGATGCAATAGGAATTTCTCGAGTTCTTCAATCCGTTCGCGAGATATGGAAGTTTGAAGTTAAGGAATGGTTGAGAAACCATTAAAATTTTCGCAAGTCTGATACTCGAAACCAATAACTGGAGTGGCCTAGGGGAAAAGTACACACACCATTGTAATCGGGCGAGTTTCTACTTTCAGACGCTACAGGAATTTCTCGAGTTCGTCAATCCGTTCGCGAAATATGGGAGTTTGAAGCTAAGGAATGGTTGAGAAAGCATTAAAATTTTCGCAAGTCTGATACTCGAAACCAATAACTACTATGGCCCAGGGCAAAAATACACATACCGTTGTAATCGGGCGAGATTCTGCTTTCAGATGCAACAGGAATTTCTCGAGTTCGTCAATGCGTTCGCGAGATATGGGAGATTGAAGTTAAGGAATGGTTGAGAAACCATCAAAATTTCCGCAAGTCAGATACTCGAAACCAATAACTGGTATGGCTTAGGGGAGAAGTACACACACCATTGTAATCGGGAGAGCTTCTACTTTCAGATGCAACAGGAATTTCTCGAGTTCGTCAATCCCTTCGCGAGATATGGGAGTTTGAAGTTAAGGAATGGTTGAGAAACCATCAAATTTTCGCAAGTCTGATACTCGAAACCAATACCTACAATGTCCTGGGAGAAAAATACACATACCGTTGTAATCGGGAGAGTTTCTACTTTCAGATGCAGCAGGAATTTCTCGAGTTCGTCAATCCGTTCGCGAGATATGGGAGTTTGATGTTAAGGAATGGTTGAGAATGCATCAAAACTTTCGCAAGTCTGATACTCGAAACCAATAACTACTATGGCCTAAGGCAAAAATACACATAACGTTGTAATCGGGCGAGTTTCTGCTTTCAGATGCAACAGGAATTTCTCGAGTTCGTCAAACCGTTCGCGAGATATGGGAGTTTGAAATTAAGGAATGGTTGAGAAACCATCAAAATTTCCGGAAGTCTGATACTCGAAACCAATAACTGGAATGGCCTAGGGGAAAAGTACACATACCGTTGTAATCGGGCGAGTTTCTACTTTCAGATGCAACAGGAATTTCTCGAGTTCGTCAGTCCGCTCGCGAGATATGGGAGTTTGAAGTTAAGGAATGATTGAGAAGCCATCAAAATTTTCGCAGGTATGATACTCCAAACCAATAACTACTATGGCCTAGGCGAAAAATACACATATCGTTGTAATCGGACGAGTTTCCGGTTTCAGATGCAACAGGAATTTCTCGAGTTCGTCAATCCGTTCGCGAGATATGGGAGTTTGAAGTTAAGGAATGGTTGAGAAACCATCAAAATTTTCGCAAGTCTGATACTCGAAACAAATAACTACTATGGCCTAAGGCAAAAATACACAAACCGTTGTAATCGGGCGAGTTTCTGCTTTCAGATGCAATAGGAATTTCTCGAGTTCTTCAATCCGTTCGCGAGATATGGAAGTTTGAAGTTAAGGAATGGTTGAGAAACCATTAAAATTTTCGCAAGTCTGATACTCGAAACCAATAACTGGAGTGGCCTAGGGGAAAAGTACACACACCATTGTAATCGGGCGAGTTTCTACTTTCAGACGCTACAGGAATTTCTCGAGTTCGTCAATCCGTTCGCGAAATATGGGAGTTTGAAGCTAAGGAATGGTTGAGAAAGCATTAAAATTTTCGCAAGTCTGATACTCGAAACCAATAACTACTATGGCCCAGGGCAAAAATACACATACCGTTGTAATCGGGCGAGATTCTGCTTTCAGATGCAACAGGAATTTCTCGAGTTCGTCAATGCGTTCGCGAGATATGGGAGATTGAAGTTAAGGAATGGTTGAGAAACCATCAAAATTTCCGCAAGTCAGATACTCGAAACCAATAACTGGTATGGCTTAGGGGAGAAGTACACACACCATTGTAATCGGGAGAGCTTCTACTTTCAGGTGCAACAGGAATTTCTCGAGTTCGTCAATCCCTTCGCGAGATATGGGAGTTTGAAGTTAAGGAATGGTTGAGAAACCATCAAATTTTCGCAAGTCTGATACTCGAAACCAATACCTACAATGTCCTGGGAGAAAAATACACATACCGTTGTAATCGGGAGAGTTTCTACTTTCAGATGCAGCAGGAATTTCTCGAGTTCGTCAATCCGTTCGCGAGATATGGGAGTTTGATGTTAAGGAATGGTTGAGAATGCATCAAAACTTTCGCAAGTCTGATACTCGAAACCAATAACTACTATGGCCTAAGGCAAAAATACACATAACGTTGTAATCGGGCGAGTTTCTGCTTTCAGATGCAACAGGAATTTCTCGAGTTCGTCAAACCGTTCGCGAGATATGGGAGTTTGAAATTAAGGAATGGTTGAGAAACCATCAAAATTTCCGGAAGTCTGATACTCGAAACCAATAACTGGAATGGCCTAGGGGAAAAGTACACATACCGTTGTAATCGGGCGAGTTTCTACTTTCAGATGCAACAGGAATTTCTCGAGTTCGTCAGTCCGCTCGCGAGATATGGGAGTTTGAAGTTAAGGAATGATTGAGAAGCCATCAAAATTTTCGCAGGTATGATACTCCAAACCAATAACTAATATGGCCTAGGCCAAAAATACACATATCGTTGTAATCGGACGAGTTTCCGCTTTCAGATGCAACAGGAATTTCTCGAGTTCGTCAATCCGTTCGCGAGATATGGGAGTTTGAAGTTAAGGAATGGATGAGAAACCATCAAAATTTTCGCAAGTCTGATACTCGAAACCAATAACTACAATGGCCTGGGGGAAAAGTACACATACCGTTGTAATCGGGCGAGTTTCTACTTTCAGATGCAACAGGAATTTCTCGAGTTCGTCAATCCGTTCGCGAAATATGGGAGTTTGAAGCTAAGGAATGGTTGAGAAACCATTAAAATTTTCGCAAGTCTGATACTCGAAACCAATAACTGGTATGGCTTAGGGGAGAAGTACACACACCATTGTAATCGGGTGAGCTTCTACTTTCAGATGCAACAGGAATTTCTCGAGTTCGTCAATCCGTTCGCGAGATATGGGAGTTTGAAGTTAAGGAATAGTTGAGAAACCATCAAATTTTCGCAAGTCTGATACTCGAAACCAATACCTACAATGGCCTGGGAGAAAAATACACATACCGTTGTAATCGGGAGAGTTTCTACTTTCAGATGCAGCAGGAATTTCTCGAGTTCGTCAATCCGTTCGCGAGATATGGGAGTTTGATGTTAAGGAATGGTTGAGAATGCATCAAAACTTTCGCAAGTCTGATACTCGAAACCAATAACTACTATGGCCTAAGGCAAAAATACACATAACGTTGTAATCGGGCGAGTTTCTGCTTTCAGATGCAACAGGAATTTCTCGAGTTCGTCAAACCGTTCGCGAGATATGGGAGTTTGAAGTTAAGGAATGGTTGAGAAACCATCAAAATTTTCGGAAGTCTGATACTCGAAACCAATAACTGGAATGGCCTAGGGGAAAAGTACACATACCGTTGTAATCGGGCGAGTTTCTACTTTCAGATGCAACAGGAATTTCTCGAGTTCGTCGATCCGTTCGCGAGATATGGGAGTTTGAAGTTAAGGAATGGTTGAGAAACCATCAAAATTTTCGCAAGTCCGATACTCGAAACCAATACCTACAGTGGCCTGGGGGAAAAATACACATACCGTTGTGATCGGGAGAGTTTCTACTTTCAGATGCAGCAGGAATTTCTCGAGTTCGTCAATCCGTTCGCAAGGTATGGGAGTTTGAAGTTAAGGAATGGTTGAGAAACCATCAAAATTTTCGCAAGTCGGAAACTCGAAACCAATAACTGGAATGGCTTAGGGGAAAAATACACATACCGTTGTAATCGGGCGAGATTCTGCTTTCAGATGCAACAGGAATTTCTCGAGTTCGTCAATCCGTTCGCGAGATACGGGAGTTTGAAGTTAAGGAATGGTTGAGAAACCATCAAAATTTTCGGAAGTCTGATACTGGAAACCAATAACTGGAATGGCCTAGGGGAAAAGTACACACACCATTGTAATCGGGCGAGTTGCCACTTTCAGATGCAACAGGAATTTCTCGAGTTCCTCATTCCGTTCGCGAGATATGGGAGTTTGAAGTTAAGGAATGGTTGAGAAACCATCATAATTTTCGCAAGTCTGATACTCGAAACCAATAACTGAAATGGCCTAGGGGAAAAGTACACACACCATTGTAATCGGGCGAGTTTCCACTTTCAGATGCAACAGGAACTTCTCGAGTTCCTCATTCCGTTCGCGAGATATGGGAGTTTGAAGTTAAGGAATGGTTGAGAAACCATCATAATTTTCGCAAGTCTGATACTCGAAACCAAAAACTACTATGGCCTAGGGCAAAAATACACATACCGTTGTAATCGGGCGAGTTTCTACTTTCAGATGCAACAGGAATTTCTCGAGTTGGTCAATCCGTTCGCGAGATATGGGAGTTTGAAGTTAAGGAATGGTTGAGAAACCATCATAATTTTCGCCAGTCTGATACTCGAAACCAGTAACTGGAATGGCCTAGGGGAAAAGTACACACACCATTGTAATCGGGCGAGTTGCCACTTTCAGATGCAACAGGAATTTCTCGAGTTCGTCAATCCGTTCGCGAGATATGGGTGTTTGAAGTTAAGGAACGGTTGAGAAACCATTAAAATTTTCGCTAGTCTGATACTCGAAACCAATAACTACTATGGCTTAAGGCAAAAATACACATACCGTTGTAATCGGGCGAGTTTCTGCTTTCAGATGGAATAGGAATTTCTCGAGTTCGTAAATCCGTTCGCGAGATATGGGAGTTTTAACTTAAGGAATGGTTGAGAAACCATTAAAATTTTCGCAAGTCTGATTCTCGAAACCAATAACTACTATGGCCTGGGGCAAAAATACACATACCGTTGTAATCGGGAGAGTTTCTGCTTTCAGATGCAACAGGAATTTCTCGAGTTCGTCAATCCGTTCGCGAGGTATGGGAGTTTGAAGTTAAGGAATGGTTGAGAAACCATCAAAATTTTCGCAAGTCTGATACTCGAAACCAATAACTGGAGTGGCCTAGGGGAAAAGTACACACACCATTGTAATCGGGCGAGTTTCTACTTTCAGATGCAACAGGAATTTCTCGAGTTCGTCAATCCGTTCGCGAGACATGGGAGTTTGAAGTTAAGGAATGGTTGAGAAACCATCAAAATTTTCGCAAGTCTGATACTCGAAACCAATAACTACTATGGCCTAAGGCAAAAATACACATACGGTTGTAATCGGGCGAGTTTCTGCTTTCAGATGCAATAGGAATTTCTCGAGTTGGTCAATCCGTTCGCGAGATATGGGAGTTTGAAGTTATGGAATGGTTGAGAAGCCATCAAAATTTTCGCAGGTCTGATACTCCAAACCAATAACTACAATGGCCTGGGGGAAAAATACACATACCGTTGTAATCGGGAGAGTTTGTACTTTCAGATGCAACAGGAATTTCTCGAGTTCGTCAATCCGTTCGCGAGATATGGGAGTTTGAAGTTAAGGAATGGTTGAGAAACCATCAAAATTTTCGCAAGTCTGATACTCCAAACCAATAACTGGAATGGCCTAGGGGAAAAGTACACACACCATTGTAGTCGGGCGAGTTTGTGCTTTCAGATGCAACAGGAATTTCTCGAGTACGTCAATCCGTTCGCGAGATATGGGAGTTTGAAGATAAGGAATGGTTGAGAAACCATCATAATTTTCGCAAGTCTGATACTCGAAACCAATAACTACTATGGCCTGGGGCAAAAATACACATACCGTTGTAATCGGACAAGTTTCTGCTTTCAGATGCAACAGGAACTTCTCGAGTTCGTCAATCCGGTCGCGAGATATGGGAGTTTGAAGTTAAGGAATGGTTGAGAAACCATCATAATTTTCGCAAGTCTGATACTCGAAACCAATAACTACTATGGCCTGGGGCAAAAATACACATACCGTTGTAATCGGGAGAGTTTCTGCTTTCAGATGCAACAGGAATTTCTCGAGTTCGTCAAT